>NW_016812301.1:58236-64305 GCF_001698545.2 Rhinopithecus bieti | reverse complement strand
CACACTACAAAGAACTTTCTCAGAAAGCTTCTTTCTAGTTTTTATCTGAGGATATTTCCTTTGTCACCATAGGCTTCAATGTGATCAAACATATGCCTTCTCAGGTTCCCGAAAAACTGTGCTACCAAAATCCTAAATAAAAAGAATCATGTAACTCAGTGACATGAATTCAGAAATCACAAATCAATTTCTCAGAAAGCTTCTTTTTAGTTTTTGTATGAGGATATTTCCTTTGTCACCTTAAGCTTCCATGCACTTGGAGAGATCCCATTGTAGATTTCAAGAAAACACTGTTAGCAAAATGCTCAATGAAATGGACAGTGTAGCTCTGTGAGATAAATTCACAAAACACACAGCAGTTTCTCAGAAATCTTCTGTCTGGTTTTTACCTGAGGATATTTCCTTTTCCAATAAATGCCTCTATGAGCTCCCAAATATCTTTGCAGATTCCACGAAAACAGTGTTGGCATACTGCCCCATGAAAAGAAAGTTGTAACTATGTGAGATAAATTCACACATCACAAAGAACTTTCTCAGAAAGCTTCTTTCTAGTTTTTATCTGAGGATATTTCTTTTTTGACCATAGGCTTCAATTCGATTCAAAATATCCAATCTCTCAGTCCCCAAAAACAGTGCTACCAAACTCCTCCATGAAAAGAATCATGTAATTCTATGAGATGAATTCAAAAATCACAAAGAAGTTTACCAGAAAGCTTCTTTTAATTTTTGTGTGAGGATATTTCCTTTGTGAACCTAGGCTTCAAAGCACTCCAAAATATCCCATTGTAGATTCCAAGAACACAGTGTTAGCAAACTCCTCAAGGAAATGAACAGTGTATCCTTGAGAGTTATATTCACACATCACACTGAAGTTTCTCAGAAAGCTTCTTTCTAGTTTATATCTGGGCATATTTCCTTCTTCACCATAGACCTCTATTCCCTCCCAAATATCCCTTGGTAGATTCCACGAAAACAGTGGTAGCAAAGTGCTTCATGAAAAGAAAGGTGTAACTCTGTGAGATGAATCAATGCAT
Source organism: Rhinopithecus bieti (assembly GCF_001698545.2). NCBI lineage: Eukaryota > Metazoa > Chordata > Mammalia > Primates > Cercopithecidae > Rhinopithecus > Rhinopithecus bieti. Next base: position 63,271 of record NW_016812301.1, on the reverse strand, counting down.
CAGAAATCGGTTTCTCAGAAAGCTTCTTTCCAGTTTTTACATGAGAATAAGTCCTTTGTCTTCATGGCTTCAATGCAATCCAAAATATCCCTTCTCAGATTCCCCAAAAACACTGCTAGCAAACTGATCCATGAAAAGTATCGTGTATCTCTGTGAGATGAGTTAATACATCAAAAAGCAGTTTCTCAGAAAGCTTCTTTCTAGTTTTTATTTGATATTACTTCCTTTGTCACCATAAGCTTCAATGCGCTCTGACATATCCCATTTCAGATTCTAGGAAAACAGTGTTGGCAAACTGCTCAATGAAAAGAACAGTATAACACTGTGAGATGAATTCACACATCACAAAGCAGTTTCTCAGAGAGATTCTTTCTAGTTTTATCTGAGGATATTTATGTTTTCACTGTAGGTCCCAAAGTGCTCCCAAATATCCCTTTACAGATCCACGAAAACAGGGATAGTAAAGTGCTTCATGAAAACAAATGTGTAACTTTGTGGATGAATTCGTGCATCAAAAAGCGGTTTCTCAAAAATCTTCTTTCCAGTTTTTATATGAGGATATTTCCTTCATCACCATAGGCTTCAATGCAATTCAAAATATCCCTTCTCAGATTCCCCAAAAACAATGATAGCAAACTGATCCATGAAAAGAGTTGTGTAGCTCTGTAAGATGAATTAATAAATCACAAAGAGATTTCTCAGAAATCTTCTCCCTAGTTTTTATATGATATTATTTCCTATGTCACCATAAGCTTCATTGCGCTCCAAAATATGCCATTGCAGATTCCAAGAAAACAGTGTTAGCAAACTGCATAATGAAATGAACAGTGTAACTCTGTGAGATGAATTCACACATTACATAGAACTTTCTCAAAAATCTTTTTTAATTTTTATCTGAGGATATTTATATTGTCACCATAAGCTTCAAAGCAATTCAAAATAAATTCCAATAAAACAGTGTTAGCAAGCATGTCAATGAAAAGAACAGTGTATCTCTGTGAGATGAATTCACGCATCAGAAAGCAGTTTCTCAGAAAGTTTCTTTTGGTTTTATCTGAGGATATTTCCTTTGTCACCATAGGCTTCCATGTGCTCCCAAATATCCTATTGCAGATTCCACGAAAACAGTATTATCAAACTGCTGAATGAAAACAATGGTGTAACTCTGTGAGATGAATTCACACATCACAAAGCAGTTTCTCAGAAAGCTTCCTTCTCGTTTTTATCTGAGGATATCTCTTTTTTCACTATAGGCCTCAATATGCTCCTAAAAATGCCTTTGCAGATTCCAAGAAAACACTGTTAGCAAACTGCTCAATGAAAAGAAAGGTGTAACTGTGAGATGAATTCACGCATCACAAAGAACTTTCCCTGTTACCTTTTTTCTCATTTTTATAAGAGAATATTTCCTTTGTTACCTTAGGCTTCAATGCAATCCAAAATATCCCTTCTCAAATTCCCCAGAAACAGTGCTTCGAATCTGTTCTATGAAAGGAATCAAGTAACTATGTGAGATGAAGTAACACATCACAAAGCCGTTCCTCAGAAAGCTTCCTTCTCGCTTTTATATGAGGGTATTTCATTTGCCAACATAAGCTTCAAATTGCTCCGAAATATCCCATTGCAGATTAGAAGAAAACAGTGCAGACAAACTGCTGAATGAACAGTATAACTATGTGAGATGAATTCACACATCACAAAGAGTTTCTCAGAAAGCTTCTTTCTAGTTTTGTCTGAGGATATTTTCTTTGTCACCATAAGCTTCAATGTACTCCCAAATATCCTATTGCAGATTCTACACAAAAAATGTATTATCAAACTGCTCAATGAAAAGAACAGTGTAGTTCTGAGATGAATTCACACATCACAAAGTATTTTCTCAGAAATCTTTCTAGCTTTCATCTGAGGATATTTCTTTTCACTATAGGCTTCAATGTGCTCCCAAATATACCTTTGCAGATTCCATAAAAACAGTTTTAGCAAATTGCTCCATGAAAAGAAAGGTGTAACACTGTGAGATGAATTCCCACATCACATGGAAGATTCTCAGATATCTTCTTACAGTTTTTATCACAGGATATTTCATTTGTCACCACAGGCTTCAAGGCAATCCAAATTATCCCTTTTAAGGTTGCCCAAAATCAGTATTACCAAACTGATCCATGAATAGAATTGTGTAACTCTGTGAGATGAATTAACACATCTCAAAGCAGTTTCTCAGAAAGCTTCTTTCTCATTTACATATGAGGATATTTCACTTTTCACCAGAAGCTTCAATGCACTCCAAAATATCACATTGAATACTCCAAGAAAACAGTGTTAGCAAACTGCTCCGTGAAAAGAAAGATGTAACTCTGTTTGATGAATTCACACATCACAAAACAGTATCTCTGAAAGCTTCTTTCTAGTTTTTATCTGAGGATATTTCCTTTGCCACCATAGTCCTCAAATCACTCCCTAATATCCCTTTGCAGATTCCATGAAAACAGTGTGTGAAAACTGCTCCATGAAAAGAAATATATAACTCTGTGAGATGAATTCACACATCACAAATAACTTTCTAAGAATACTTCTCTCTAGTTGTTATCTGAGGATATTTCCTTTGTCTCCATAGGCTTTCATGCGATCCAAAATATCCCTTCTCAGATTCACCAAAAATAGTGCTACCAAACTGCTACCTGAAAAGAATCATGTAACTCTGTGAGATGAATTTGAAAATCCCAAAGCAGTTTCTCAGAAAGTTTCTTTCTAGCTTTTGTCTGAGGATATTTCCTTTGTCACCAATACCTTCCATGCACTCAGAAATGTCCCATTGCAAATTCCAAGAAAACAGTGATGGCAAACTGCTCAATGAAAAGAACAGTGTAACTCTGTAAGATGAACTCAAACATCACAAAGAAGTTTCTCAGAAAGCTTTTTTCTACTTTTTGTATGTGGATACTTCATTTTAAACCATAGGCTTCAGTGCGCTCCTAATATCCCTTCTCAAACACCACAAAAGCATTGATGTCAAAGTGCTCCCTCAACAGAAACGTTTGGCTCTATGAGATGAATGGATGCATCACAAATGATTTTCTCTGAAACTTCTCTCCAGTTTCTACCTGGAGAATTTTCTTTCTTCATCTTCAGACTCTATGTGCTCCAAAATACCCCTTTAAAGATTCCACAAGAACAGTGTTACCAAACTGCTCAAGAAAAGAAATATTTAACTCTGTGAGATGAATTCACCCATCAAAAAACAGTCTCTCAGAAAGCTTCTTTCTAGTTTTTATCTGAGGGTATTTCATTTCTCACCACAGGCTTCTCTGTGCCCTGAATATCCCTTTATAGATTCCACAAAAACAGGGTTAACAAACTGCTCAATGAAAAGAGTGGTTTACCTCTCAGAGAGAAATTCACCCATCACAAGGAAATTTCTCAGAAAGCTCCTTTCTAGTTTTCATCTGTGCAGCATATTTACTTTTCCACCATCAGCCTCAATGCACTCCCAAATATTCCTTCTCAGACACCACAAAAACAGTGATGACAAACTGCTCAATCAACAAAATGGTTTATCTCTCTGAGGTGAATACAGACATCACACAACAGTTTATCAAAACCCTTCTCTCCAGTTTTATCTGAAGATATTTCCTTTTCACCATCAGCCTCTATGAGCTCCCGAATATCCCTTTGCAGATTCCCAAAAAACAGTGCTACCAAACTGCTGAGTGAAAAGAAAGGTATAACTCTGTGAGATGAATTCACCCATCACGAAGCAGTTTCTCATAAAGCTTCTTTCTATTTTTTATCTGAGGACTTTTCTTTTTTCAGCATAGGCCTCAAGGTGCTCGCAAATATCCCTTTGCAAATTCCGGGAGAGCAGTTTAAGCAAACTTCTCCATGGAAAGAAAGGTGTAAGTCAGTGAGATGAACTCATACATCACCAATAACTTTCTCAGAAAGCTTCTTTCTAGTTTTTATCTGAGGATATTTCCCTAGTCTCCAAAGGCTTCAACACGATCCAAAATATCCCTTCTCAGATTCCACAAAAACAGTGCTACCAAACTGATACATGAAAATCATCGTGTAACTCTGTGAGATGAATTAACACATCACAGAACAGTTTCTCAGAAATATTCTTTCTAGTTTTTATCTGAGGATATTGGCTTAATCACTATAGGCCTCAATGAGCTCCCAAATATTCCTTTACAGATTCCACGAAAACAGTGTTAGCAAACTGATCCATGAAAAGAAAGGTGTAATTGTGTGAGATGAATTAACACATCACCAACAACTTCCTCAGAAAGCTTGTTTCTGGTTTTTATCTGAGCATATTTCCCTTTCCACCATAGGGTTCAATGTGCTCCCAAATATCCCTTCTCAGACACCACAAAAACAGTGATGCCAAAGTGGTCCCTCAATAGAAAGGTTTACATCTATGAAATGAATGCACACATCACTAAGTAGTTTCTCAGAAATCTCTCCAGTTTTTAACTGAAGATATTTCTTTTTTTGCCATTGGAGTCTAATTGTTCCCAAATATTCCTTTGTAGATTACACAAAAACATTGTTACCAAACTGCTCCAGAAAAAGAAAAGTGTAAATCTGTGAGATGAGTTCACACATCATGAAGAAGTTTATCAGAATGCTTCTCTCTAGTTTTTAATCTGAGGATATTTCCTTTGTCACCATAGGCTTCAATGGGCTCTGAATTATCAGACTGCAGACTCCAAGAAAACAGTGTAAGAAAACTGCTAAATGCAAAGAACAGTGTAACTCTGTGAGACGAATTCACCAATCACAAAGCAGGTTATCAGAAAGTTTCTTTCTAATTTTTATGTAAGGATATTTCCTTTTTCAATTTAGAACTCAAGGCGCTCCCAAACATCCCTTGCAGATTCCAGGAAAACAGTGTTAGCAAACTTCTCCATGAAAAGAAAGCTGTAACTCTTTGAGGTGAATTCACACATCATGAAGAAGTTTCTCAGAAAGCTTCTTTCTAGTTTTTATTAGAGGATATATCCATTCTCAGCATAGGCTTCAATGCGATCCAAAA
>NW_016812301.1:52754-57800 GCF_001698545.2 Rhinopithecus bieti | reverse complement strand
AATATCCTTTTGCAGATTCCAAGAAAAAAGTGTTAGCAAACTGCTCCATGAAATCAACTATGTATATCTGTGAGATGAATTAACACATCACAAAGCAGTTTCTCAGAAAGCTTCTTTTGATTTTGTCTGAGGATATTTCCTTTGTCAACATAGGATTCAATGCACTCCAAAATATCCTATTGCAAATTCCACAAAAACAGTGTTAGCAAACTGCTCAAAGAAAACAACAGTGTAACTCTGTGAGATGAATTCACACATCAGAAGGAAGTTTCTCAGAAAGCTTTTACTAGTTTTATCTGAGGATATTTCCTTTGTCAACCTAGACATCAATGCCATCCAAAATATCCCTTTGCAGATGCCCCAAAAACAGTGCTACCAAACTGCTCCATGAAAAGCATGGTGTAACTCTGTGAGATGAATTTACACCTAAGAAAGGTGTTTGTCAGAAAGCTTCAACCTGCTTTTTATCTTAGGATATTTCCTTTTTCACCATATTCCTCAGTGCATTCCAGAATATCCCATTGCAGAATCCACAAAAAAATTGTTAACAAACTTCTCAATGAACCGAATGGTGTAACTCTGTGAGATGAATTCACACATCACAAAGAAGTTTCCCAAAAAGTTTCTGTCTAGATTTTACTGAGAATATTTCTTTTGTCACCATAGCTTTCAATGCAATCCAAGATATCGCTTCTCAGATTCCCCAAAACAGTGCTACAAAATGCTCCATGAAAAAAAATCATGTAACTCTGTGAGGTGAATTCACAAATCTCAAAGCAGTTTCTTAGAAATCTTGTTTCTAGTTGCTGCCTGAGGATATTTCCTTTTTCACCATTTTCCTCAATGCGCTCGAAAATATCCCTCTGCAGATTCCATGAACACAGTGTTAGAAAAATTCTCCATGAAAAGAAAGATGGAAATCTGTGAGATGAATTCACACATCACAGAGCAGTTAGTGAGAAAGCTTTCTTCTAGTTTTTATCTGAGGATATTTCCTTTGTCAGCATAGGCTTAAATGCAACCCAAAATATCACTTCTCAGATCCCCCAAAAGCAGTGGTAAAAAACTGTTCCATGAAAAGGATGGTGGAGCTCTGTGAGATGAATTCACATATCACAAAAGTGTTTCTAAGAATACTTCTTTCTAAGTTTTATCTGAGGATACTTTCTTTTTCACCACATTTCTCAATGCAATCCCGAATATCCAATTGCAGACTAAATGAAAAAAGTGTTAGCAAAATTCTCAATGAAAAGGACTGTGTAATTCAGTGAGGTGAATTCAAACATCAAAAAGCAGTTTTGGAGTAAGTTTCACTTGGTTTTTACCTGAGGGTATTTTCTTTGTCAACATAGGCTTCAAAGCACTCCCAAATATCTAATTGCAGATACCACAAAAATAGTGTTATCAAATTGCTCAATGAAAACAATGGTCTAACACTGTAAGATGAATTCACACATCAAAAAACTGTTTCTCAGAAAGCTTCTTTCTAGTTTTTATCTGAGGATATTTCCTTTTACACTATGGTCCTCCATATGCTCCCAAATATCCCTTTGCAGATTCCATGAAAACAGTGTTAGCACTGCCCCATGCAAAGAAAGGTGTAACTCTGTGAGATTAATTCACAGATCACAAAGAACTTTCTCAGAAATCTCCCTTCTTGTCATTATCTGAGGATATTTTCTTTGTCAACATAGTTTTCAATGCAGTCCAAAGTGTCCTTTCTCAGATTCACCAAAAATAGGTCTACAATACTGCTTCTTGAGAAGAACCGTGTAACTCCGTGATATAAACTAAGACATCACAAAGTGGTTTCTCAGAAATCTTCTTTCTAGTTTTTACATGAGGATATAACCTTTGTCACTATAAGCTTCAACGCGCTCAGAAATATCAGATTGCAGATTCAAAGACAAAAATGTCAGCAAACTGCTCAATGCAAAGAACAGTGTAACTCTGTGAGATGTCACACATCACACAGAAGTTTCCCATAAAGCTTCTTCCTAGTTTCTATCTGAGGGTGTTTCGTTTCTGACCATACGCCTCAATCCACTCCCAAATCTTCATTTGCAGATTCCATAAAACAATGTTAGCAAACTCTTCCATGAAAATATCTTGTAACTCTGAGATAAATTCACACATCACAAAGAAGTTTCTCAGAAAGCTTCTTTCTGGTTTTTATCTGAGGATAAGTCCTTTGTCACCCTAGGTTTCAATGAGATCCAAATATCCCTTTTCACATTAACCAAAATCAGTGCTTCCAAACTGCTCCATGAAAAGAAAGGTGTAAATTTGTGAGATGAATTCACACATCACAAGAAGTTTCTCAGAAAGTTTCTTTTTGGTTTGAGGATATTTCCTTTGTCACCATAACCATCAATGAGCTCCGAAAAATCCCATTGCAGATTCCAAGGAAACAGTGTTAGCAAACTGGTCAAGCAAAAGTACAGTGTAACTTTGTGAGATGAATTCACACATCACAAAGTAGTTTCTCAGACAGCTTCTTACTAGTTTTTATGTGAGGATATTTCCTTTGTCACCATATGCTTCAATGCGATCCAAAATATCCATTCTCGTATTCCCCAAAAATAGTGCTACCCAACTGTTCCACAAAAAGAAAGGTGTAACACTGTGAGATAAATTCACACTTAACAAAGAACTTTCTCAGAAAGCATCTTTCTAGTTTTTATCTGAGGATATTTCCTTTGTCACCCTAGGCCTCAATGCAATACAAAATATCCCTTCTCAGATTCCCCAAAAACAGTGCTACCAACCTGCTCCATGAATATAATCATGTAACTCTGTGAGACGAATTCACAGATCACAAAGAAGTTTCTCAGAAAGCTTCTTTCTAGTTTTTATCTGAGGATATATCCTTTGTCACCATATGCTTCAATATGATCCAAAATATCCATTCCCAGATTCCCCCAAAACAGTGATACCAAAGTCTTCCATGAAAAAAAAGCTCTAACTCTGTGAGATGAATTCACACATCACAAAGAACTTTCTCAAAAGCATCTTTCTAGTTTTTATCTGAGGATATTTCCTTTGTCACCCACAGCTTCAATGCGATACAAAATATCCCTTCTCGGATTCCACAAAAACAGTGCTACCAACCTGCTCCATGAATAGAATCATGTAACTCTGTGAGATGAATTCACAAACCTCAAAGCAGTTTCTCAGAAAGCTTCTGTCTAGTTTTTTTGCTGAGGATATTTCCTTTGTCACCCTAAGCTTCAATACACTCCGAAATAATCCATTCCAGATTCCAAGAGAACAGTGTTAGCTAAGTGGTCAATGAAAGAAACAGTGTAACTCTGTGAGATGAATTCACACACCACAAAGCAGTTTCTCAGAAACCTTCTTTCTAGTTTTCATCTGAGGATATTTCCTTTGTCACCGTAGGTTTCAATGCGATCCTATATTCCCCACAAACCCTGCAACCAAAATGATCCATGAAAAGAATCGGGTAACTCTGTGAGTTGAATTCAAATACCACAAAGAAGTTTTTCAGAAAGTCTCTTTCTAATTTTTATATGAGAGTATTCCTTTGTCACCATAAGCTTCAATGTGCTCCTAAACATCCCTTTGCAGTTTCCAAGAAAACAGTGTTGGCAGACTGCTCAATGAAAAGAATGGCTTTACTCTGTAAGAGGAATTCACACACCACAAAGCAATTTGTCAGAAAGTTTCTTTCTAGTTTTTATGAGTATGTTTACTTTTCAGCATAGGTCTCAATATCCTCCCAAATATCGCTTTGCAGAATCCACAAAACAGTGTTAGCAAACTGTTACATGAAAAGAAAGGTGTAACTCTGTGAGATGAATTCACACATCAAAAAGAAGATTCACAGAATGCTTCTTTCTAGTTTTAATCTGTGGATATTTCCTTTGTCACCATAGGTTTCAATGCGATTCAAAATATCCCTTCTCAGATTTCCCAAAAACACTGCTACCAAACTGATCCTTGAAAAGAATGGTGTAACTCTGTAAGATTAATTCAGAAATCACAATGCGGTTTCAAAGAAAGCTTCTGTCTCGTTTTTGTCTGAGGATATTTCCTTTGTCACGCTAAGTTGCAATGCACTCTGAAGTATCCCATTGCAGATTCTAAGAAAACAGTGTCAGCAAACTGCTCCATGAAAAGAAAGGTGTAACGCTGAGACGAATTCGCACATCACAAGAAATTTCTTAGAAAACTTCTTTCTAGTTTTTATCTGAGGATATTTCCTTAGTCACCATAGGCTTCAAAGAGATCCAATATATCCCTTCTCTGATTCGTCATGAACAGTGCTACGAAACTGCTATATGAAAAGAGCCATATAACTCTGTGAGATAAATTATCAAATCACATCGGTTTCTCAGAAAGCTTCTCTCTGGCTTTTATATGAGGCCATTTCCTTTTCCACCACAGTCTTCAACACGCTCCCAAATATTCCTTCTCAGACACCACAAAAATAGTGGTGCCAAAGTGCTCCCTCAACAGAAACATTTAGCTCTTTGAGATGAATGCACACATCACAAAGGACTTTCTCAGAAAGCTTCTCTCCAGTTTTTACCTGAAGAATTTTCTTTTTTCACCTCATGCCTCTATGCACTCCCAAATATCCCTCTGCAGATTCCACAAAAACAGTGCTACCACACTGCGCAATGAAAAGAAAGGTTTAACTCTGTGAGATAAATTAACCCATCACAAAGCTGTTTCTCAGGAAGCTTCTTTCTAGTTTTTATCTGAGGATATTTCCTTTTCCACCATAGGCTTCAATGTGCTCCCAAATATCCCTTCTCAGACACCACAAAAAAGGAGATTCCAAAGTGCTCCCTCAACAGAAACATTTATCTCTATGAGATGAATGCACACATCACAAAGGAGTTTTTCAGAAAGCTTCTCTGCAGTTTTTTCCTGAAAATATTTCCTTTTTCACCATTGGACTCTATGCGCTCCCAAATATCCCTTTGCAGATTGCACAAAAACTGTGTTACCAAATTATTCAATGAAAAGAAAAGTGTAACTCTGTGAGATGAATTCTCCCATCACAAAACAGTTTCCGAG
>NW_016812301.1:46939-50527 GCF_001698545.2 Rhinopithecus bieti | reverse complement strand
TCTCAGAAATCTTCTCTCTAGTTTTATATTATATTATTTCGTTTGTCACCATAAGCTTCAAAATGCTCTGAAATATCCCATTTCAGATTCCAAGAAAACAGTGTTAGCAAACCACTCATTGAAAAGAACATTGTAACTCTGTGAGAAGAATTCACACAACACAAAGCAGATTCTCAGAAATCTTCTTTCCGGTTTTTATCTGAGGACATTTCCTTTTTCACCATAGGCATCAATGCACTCCCAAATATCTCTTTGTAGATTCCACGAAAATAGTGTTAGCAAACTGCTCCATGGAAAGAAAGGTGTAACTCTGTGAGATGTGTTCGCACACTACAAAGAACTTTCTCAGAAAGCTTCTTTCTAGTTTTTATCTGAGGACATTTCCTTTCTCACCATAAGCTTCAATGACATCCAAAATATTGCTTCTCAGATTCCCCAAGAACAGTACAACCAAACTAATCCATGAAAAGAAAGGTGTAGCTCTGTGAGATAAATTCACAAATCACAAAGCAGTTTTTCAGAAAGCTTCTCTCTAGTTTTTGTCAAAGGATATTACCTTTGTCATCTTAAGCTTCAAAGCACTCCAAAATATCCCATTGTAGATTCCATGAAAACAGTGTTAACAAACTGCCCAATTAAAAGAACAGTGTAATTCTGTGAGGTGAATTCATCCATAACAAAGCAGTTTCCCAGAAAACTTCTTTCATTTTATCTGAGGACATTTCCTTTTCACTATAGGTCTCCATGAGCTGCAAAATATTCATTAGCAGATTCCACGAAAGCAGTGTTAGCAAACTCTTCAATGAAAACAACAGTGTAACTCTGTGAGCTGAATTCACATTTCACAAGCAGTTTCTCAGAAAGTTTTATTCGAGTTGTTATCAGAGGATGTTTAGTTTTTCACCATAGGCCTCAATGTGCTCCAAAATATCCCTTTGCAGCTTCCATGAAAACAGGGTTAGGAAACGGCTACATGAAAAAAAAATGTAACTCTGTATGATGAATTCACACGTCACAAAGAACTTTCTCAGAAAGCATCTTTCTAGTTTTTGTCTGAGGATATTTTCTTTGTCAGCATAGGCTACCATGTACTCTGAAATATCAAATTGCAGATTAAACGAAAACAGTGTTAGCAAACTGGTCAATGGAAATTGCGGTGTAACTCTGTGAAATGAATTCACACATTACAAAGAAGTTTCTCAGAAAGCTTCTTTCTAGTTCTTATCTGAAGATATTTCCTTTGTCACCACAGGCTTCAATGCAATCCCAAATATGCCTTCTCAGATTCCCCAAAAACAAGGCTGCCAAACTGATCCATCAAAATAATCATGTAACTATGTGAGATGGATGCACATTATCACAGCAAGATTCTTTGTAGTTTTTATCTGAGGATATTTACTTTATCAGCATAGCCTTCAATGCACATCAAAATATCCAATTGCAGATTCCGTGAAAACAGTGTTATCAAACTGCTCAAAGAAAAGTACTGTGTAATTCTTTTAGGTGAATTCACACATCACAAAGCAGCTTCTCAGAAAGCTTCTTTCCCATTTTTATATGGGGATATTTCATTTTTCCCTTTAGACCTCAATGGGCTCCCAAATATTCCTTTGTAGATCCTATGAAAACAAGTTAGAAAACCGTTCCATGCAAAGAAAGTTGTAACTCAGAGAGATGAATTCACACATCCGAAAAAAAGTTCTCAGAAAGCTTCTTTCTGGTTTTTATCTGAGGATATATACCTTGTCAGCATAGGCTTCAATGCGATCCAAAATATCCCTTCTTATATTCCTCAAAAAGAGTGCCACCAAGCTGATCCATGAAAAACATCGTGTAACTCTGTCAGATGAATTACCACATCAGACAGCGTTTCCTCGGAAAACTCCTCTCTAGTTTTTATATGAGGGTATTTCCTTTGTCACCTGAAGCTTCAATGTGCTCCTAAATATCCTGTTGCTGCTTCCCTGAAGCAGTGTTATCAAACTGCTCAATGAAAAGAATCATGAACCTCTGTGAAATAAATTTACGCATCACAAAGAGGTTTCTCAGAAAGTTTCTTTCTAGTTTTTATCTAAGGATGTTTCCTTTGTCACCCTAGGCTTCAATGTATTAGAAAATATCCCTTCACAGATTAACCAAAAACAATGCTATTAAACTACTCCATGAAAAGAAATGTGTAATTCTGCGAGGTGAATTCACACATCACAAAGCAGTTTCTCAAAAAGGTTCTCAGAAAGGTGCATTTGGATTTTTGTCTGAAGATATTTCCTTTGCACCATAAGCTTCAATGTGCTCCAAAATATCCCATTGCAGATTCCAAGAAAATAATGTTGCACACCGCTCCATGAAAAGAAAGGTGTATATCTGTAAGGTGAGTTCATACATCATGAAGAAGTTTCTCAGAAAGCTACTTTCTAGTTTTTATCTGAGGTTATTTCCTTTGTCACCATAGGCTTCAATGCGCTCCCAAATATCCTGTTGCAGATTCCGCGAAAACAGTGTTATCAAACTGCTGAATGAAAAGAATGGTGCAACTCTGTGAGAATAAGTCACACATAGAAAAAACTATCACAGAAAGCTTCTTTCTAGTTTTTATCTGGGGATATTTCCTTTGTCACCATACGCTTCAATGCTATCCAAATATTCCTTCTCAGATTCCCAAAAAAAAGTGAAATCAAAGTGAACCATGAAAAGAATGGCGTAACTCTCTGAGATGAATTAACACGTCACAAAGTGGTTTCTCATAAAGTAATTTCTAGTTTCTATGGGAGGGTATTTCCTTTGTCACCATAAACTTCAATGCGCTCCAGAATATCCCATTGCAGATTCCAAGAAAACAGTGTTAGGAATCTGCTCAATGAAAAGAACAGTGCTACTCCATGAGATGAATTCACATGTCACAAAGTAGTTTCTCAAGAAACTTCTTTCTAGTTTCTATCTGAGGATATTTAGTTTTTCACCATAGGCCTCAATGTGCTCCCAAATATCCCTTTGCAGTTCCCATGAAAACAGTATTAGCAAACGGCTCCATGAAAATAAAGGTGTAACTCTCTGAGATGAATTCACACAACACAAAGAAGTTTCTAAGAAATCTTCTTTCTAGTTTTTATCGGAGGATATTTCCTTTGTCACTATATGCATCAATACGATACAAAATATCCCTTCTCATATTCCCCAAAAACAATGTTACCATAATGATCCACGAAAAGAATTGTGTAACTCTGTGAGATGAATTAACACATCACAAAGCAGTTTCTCAGAAAGCTTCTTTCTACTTTTTCTATGTGGATATTTATGTCACCATAAGCTTCAAGGCTCTCCAAAATATCCCATTGCAGATCCCAACAAAATAATGTTAGAAAACTGCTCAATGAAATGACCTGTGTAATGCTGTGAGATGAATTCACACATCACAAAGCAGTTTTTCAGAAAACTTCTTTCCAGATTTATCTGACAATACTTCCTTTCTCATCATAGGCCTCAATGCACTCCAAAAATATCCCTTTGCAGATTCCACAAAAAGCAGTGTTAGGAATCTACTCTATGAATGAAAACCTGTAACTCTGTGAGATGAATTCACACATCACA
>NW_016812301.1:43033-45999 GCF_001698545.2 Rhinopithecus bieti | reverse complement strand
CTCTCTGAGATGAATTAACACGTCACAAAGTGGTTTCTCATAAAGTAATTTCTAGTTTCTATGGGAGGGTATTTCCTTTGTCACCATAAACTTCAATGCGCTCCAGAATATCCCATTGCAGATTCCAAGAAAACAGTGTTAGGAATCTGCTCAATGAAAAGAACAGTGCTACTCCATGAGATGAATTCACATGTCACAAAGTAGTTTCTCAAGAAACTTCTTTCTAGTTTCTATCTGAGGATATTTAGTTTTCACCATAGGCCTCAATGTGCTCCCAAATATCCCTTTGCAGTTCCCATGAAAACAGTATTAGCAAACGGCTCCATGAAAATAAAGGTGTAACTCTCTGAGATGAATTCACACAACACAAAGAAGTTTCTAAGAAATCTTCTTTCTAGTTTTATCGGAGGATATTTCCTTTGTCACTATATGCATCAATACGATACAAAATATCCCTTCTCATATTCCCCAAAACAATGTTACCATAATGATCCACGAAAAGAATTGTGTAACTCTGTGAGATGAATTAACACATCACAAAGCAGTTTCTCAGAAAGCTTCTTTCTACTTTTCTATGTGGATATTTATGTCACCATAAGCTTCAAGGCTCTCCAAAATATCCCATTGCAGATCCCAACAAAATAATGTTAGAAAACTGCTCAATGAAATGACCTGTGTAATGCTGTGAGATGAATTCACACATCACAAAGCAGTTTTCAGAAAACTTCTTTCCAGATTTATCTGACAATACTTCCTTTCTCATCATAGGCCTCAATGCACTCCAAAATATCCCTTTGCAGATTCCACAAAAAGCAGTGTTAGGAATCTACTCTATGAATGAAAACCTGTAACTCTGTGAGATGAATTCACACATCACAGAGAACTGTCTTAGAAATCTTCTCTCTGGTTATCATCTGAGGATAATTCCTTTGCAAACATAGGCTTCAAAGCGATACAAAATATCCATTCTCAGATTCCCCAGAAACAGTGTTACCAAACTGATCCATGAAAAGAATCGTGTAACTCTGTAAGATGAATTAACATATCACAAATGGGTTTCTCAGAAAGCTTCTTTCTAGGATTTAAATGAGAATATTTCCTTGTCACCATAGGGATCAATGCACTCTAAAATATCCCACTGCAGATTCCAAGAACACAGTGTTACCAAACTGCTCAGTGAAAAGAACAGTGTAATTCTGTCAGATGAATTCACACATCACAAAAGAGTTTCTCACAAAGGTTCTTTCTAGTTTTTATCTGAGGGCATTTCCTTTTTGACCACAGACCTTGAGGCACTCCCAAATATCCCCTTGCAGATTGCACGAAAACAGTGTTAGTAATCTGCTCCATGAAAAAAAGGTGTAACTCTGTGAGATGAATTTACACATGACAAAGGAGTTTCTCAGAAAGCTTCTTTCTAGTTTTAATCTCAGGAAGTTTTCTATATCACCATAGACTTCAATGCAATCTAAAATATCCCTCTCAGATACCCCAAAAACATTGCTATCAAACTGCTCCATGAAAAGAATCGTGTAACTCTGTGAGATGAACTCTCAAATCACAAAGCTGTTTCTCAGGAAGCTTCTTTCTAGTTTTTGTCTGATGATATTTCCTTTGTCACCATAGGCTTCAATGCACTCCAAAATATCCTATTGCAGATTCCAGGAAAACAGTGTTATAAAACAGCTCAATGAAAAGAACAGTGTAACAATGTGAGAAGAACTCACACATCCAAAGCAGTTTCTCAGAAAGCTTCTTTCTAGTTTTTGTCTACGGATGTATATTTTTTTCATTAAAGGTCTCAATGTGCTCTCAAATATTCCTGTGCAGATTCCATGAAAAGAGTGTTAGTGAAGGGCACCTCCATGAAAAGAAAGGTGTAACTCTGCGAGATGAATTCATACATCACAAAGAACTGTCTCAGAAAGCTTCTTTCTAGTTTTTATCTGAGGAGACTTCCTTTGTCATTGTAGTCTTCAATGTTATCCAAAATATCCCTTCTCAGATACTCCAAAAACACTGCTACCAAACTGATCCATGAAAAGAATTATGTAACTCTGTGAGATGAATTAACACATCACAAAGCAGTTTCTTAGAAAGTTTCTTTCTAGTTTTTATCTGAGGATATATCCTCTTTCACCATAGGCCTCAATACTCTCCCATATATCCATATGCAGATTCCATGATAGCATTGATAACAAACTGCTCAATGGAAAAAAAAAGGTATTTCTGTGAGACGAATTCACACATCACAAAGCAGTTTGTCAGAAAGCTTCCTTCTAGTTTTATCTGAGGATACTTCGTTTTCACCATAGGCCACAATGCACTCCCAAATATCCCTTTGCAGATTCCAAGAAAACAGTGTTAGCATCAGCTACATGAAAAGAAAGGCATAACTCTTGGAGATGAATTCACACGTCACAAAGAACTTTCTCAGACAGCTTCTTTCTAGTTTTTATCTGAGGATACTTTCTTTGTCACCATAGGCTTCAATGCGATCCAAAGTATCACTTCTTCGATTCCCCAAAAATGGTGCAACCAAACTGCTCCATGAAAAGAATTGTGTAGCTCTCTGATATGAATTCACAAACCACAAAGCAGTTTCTCAGAAAGCTTCTTTCTAGTATTTATATGAGGCTATTTCCTTTTTCACCATAGACATCAATGCAATCCTAAATATCCCTTTGCAGATTCATGAAGACAGTATGAGCAAACATGTAAATGAAAAGAAAGGTGCAACTCTGTGAGATGAATTCACACCTCATGATGAAATTTCTCAGAAAGTTTTTCACTAGTTTTTATATGAGGATATTTCCTTTACCACCATAGGCTTCAGTGCCATTCAAAATATCCCTTCTCAGGTTCTCCAAAAACTGTGCTACCAAAATGCTCCATGAAAAGAAAAATGTAACTCTGTGACATGATTTCACGAATCACAAAGCAGTTTCTCAGTAAGCTTCTTTCTA
>NW_016812301.1:30827-40557 GCF_001698545.2 Rhinopithecus bieti | reverse complement strand
TAGGCCTCAATACACTCCCATATATTCCTTTGCAGATTCCACGAAAACAGTTTTAGCAAACTGCTCCATGAAAGGAAAAGTGTAATCTTTGAGAGGAGTTCAAACAGCACCAAGAAGTTGCTCAGAAAGCTTCTTTCTAGTTTTTACCTGAGGGTAATTCCTTTGTCACCATAGGCTTCAATGCTATCCAAAATATACCTTCAAAGATTCCTCAAAAACAATTCTAACAAACTGCTCCTTAAACGAAAGGTGTAACTCTGTGAGGTAAATTCGCAAATCACATAGCAGTATCTGAGGAAGCTTCTTTCTAGTTTTAATCTGAGGATATTTCCTTTGTCACTACAATCTTCAATGTGCTCCGAAATATCCCAATGCAGATTTCAAGAAACAGTGTTAGCAAACTTCTCAACCAAAAGTTCAGTGTAATTCAGTGAGATTTATTCACACAACACAAAGCAGTCTCTCAGAAAGTTTCTTTTTGGTTTCTTATCTCAGGATATTTCCCGTGTTACCATAGGCTTCAATGTGCTCCCAAATATCTTGTTGCAGATTCCAAGAAAACAGTGTTATCAACCTGCTGAATGAAAAGATCAGTGAAATTCTGTAAGATGAATTCACATATCACAAAGAAATTTCTTAGCGTCTTTCTAGTATTTATCTGAAGATATTCCCTTTGTCACCGTAGCCTTCAATGTGATCCCAAATATCCGTTCTCAGATTCCCCAAGAACAGTGCTACCAAACTGATGCATGAAAAGAATTGTGTAACTCTGTGACATGAATTAACACATCACAAAGCGTTTTCTCACAAAGCATTTTTCTAGTCTTTGCCTGAGGATATTTCCTTTTTTACCATAAGCTTCAATGCACTCCTCAATATCCCATTGCCGATTCCAAGAAAACAGTGTTAGCAAACTGCTCAATGAAAAGAACAATGTTATTCTGTGAAATTAATTTACACATCACAAAGTAGTTTCTCAGAAAGCTTCTTTTTGGTTATTATCTTAATATATTTCCTTTGTCTCAATGAGATTCAATGTACTCCAAAATATCCCATTGCTGATTCTAAGAGAACAGTGTTGTCACACTGCTAAATGAAAAGAACAGTGTTACTCTGTGAGGTGAATTCACAAATCACAAAACAGTTTCTCAGAAAGCTTCTTTCTAGATTTTGTCTGAGGATATTCACTTTGTCACCAAAAGCTTCAATGCACTCCGAAATATCCCATTGCAGATTCCAAGAAAACAGTGTTAGTAAACTGCTCCTTGAAAAGAACAGTGTAACTCCGTGAGATGAATTCACCCATCACTAAGCAGTTTCTCAGAAATCTTCTTTCTAGTTTTTATATGAGGATATTTCTTATTTCACTGTAGACCTCAATGAGCTCCCAAATATCCCTTTGCAGATTCCATGGAAACAGTGTTAGCAAACTGCTACATGAAATGAAAGGTGTTACTTTGTGAGATGAATTCATACATCACAAAGAACTTCCTCAGAAAGCTTCTTTCTAGTTCTTAATCTGAGGATATTTCCTTTGTCACCATTGGCTTCAATGCGATCCACAATATCCTTTCTCAGATTCCCCAAAAACAGTACTAAGAGACTGATCCAGGAAAAGAATCGTGTAATGCTGTGAGATTAATTAACATGTTTCAAAGTGGTTTCTCAGAAAGCTTCTTTCTAGTTTTTATCTGACGATATTTCCTTTGACACCATGGGCTTCAATGCAATCCAAAATATCCCTTCTCAGATTCCCCCAAAACAGTGTTACCAAACCGATCCATGAACTGAATCATGCAACTCTGTGAGATGAATTCAAAAATCACAAAGGAGTTTCTCAGAAAGCTTCATTCCAGTTTTTGTCTGAGGATGTTTCCTTTCTCACCATAAGCTTCAATGCACTCCGAAATATCCCATTGCAGATTGCAAGAAAACAGTGTTAGCAAACTGCTCAATGAAAAGAACACTGTAACTCTGAGAAATGAATTGACACAACACAAAGCAACTTCTCAGAAATCTTATTTTTGGTTTATCTGAGATGTTTCGTTTGTCACCATAGGCTTCAATGCATTCCCAAATATCCTATTGCAGATTCCACGAAAACAGTGTTATCAAACTGCTCAATGAAAAGAATGGAGTGACTCTATGTGATGAATTCAGACATCACAAAACAGTTTTCAGAAAGCCTCTTTCTAGTTTTTAGCTGAGGATATTTCTATTTTCACTGTATACCTCAATGGGCTCCCAAATATCCTTTTGCAGATTCCATGAAAACAGTGTTAGGAAACTTTTCCATGTAAAGAAAGGTGTATCTCTGTGAGATGAATTCACCCATCACAAAGAACTTTCTCAGAAAGCTGCTTTCTAATTCTTTTCTAAGGATATTTCCTTTGTCACTATAGGCTTCAAGGCGTTCCAAAATATCCTTTCTCAGATTCCCCAAAAAGAGTGCTAACAGACTAATGCTTGAAAAGCAACATGTAATGCTGTGAGATGAATTAACATATCTCAAAGCGGTTTCTCAGAAAGCGTCTTTGAATTTTTTATATGAGGATATAATCTTTGTCACCATTGGCTTCAAAGCGATCCAAAATATCCCTTCTCAGACTTCCCCAAAACAGTGCTCCCCAAGTGCTCTATGAAGGGAATCATGTAACTCTGTGAGTTGAATTCACAAATCAAGAAGCACTTTCTCAGAAAGCTTCTTTCTATTTTTTGTCTGAAGATATTTCCTTTGTCATCATAAGCTTCAAGGTACTCGGAAATTTCCCATTGGAGAATCCAAGAAAACAGTGTTAACAAACTGCCTAATGAAAAGAAGAGTGTAACTCTGAGATGAATTGACCTAACACTAAGCAATTTCTGAAAAGTTTCTTTTGGTTTTATCTGAGGATATTTCCTTTGTCACCACAGGCTTCAATGTGCTCCAAATATCATATTGCATTTTCCATGAAAAAAAGTGTTATGAAACTTCTCGGTGAAAAGAATAGTGTAGCTCTGTGACATGAATTCAGACATCACAAAGCAGTTTCTCAGAAAGCTTCGTTCCTGTTTTTATCTGAGTATATTTCCCTTTTCACCATAGGCTTCAATGCAATTCAAAGTATCTGTTCTCAGATTCCCCAAAAACGGTGCTACCTAACCGATCCATGAAAAGAATAGTGTAGCAATGTCAACACACAAAGCAGTTTCTCAGGAACCTTCTTTCTAGTGTTTTTTGAGGATATTTCCTTTGTCATCCTAACCTTCTATGTGCTCTGAAATATCAGATTGCAGATTCCAAGAAAACAGTATTAGCAAACTGCTCAATGAAAAGAACAATGCAATGCTATGAGACGAATTCATACATCACAAAGCAGTTTCTCAGAAAGCTTCTTTCTAATTTTTATCTGTGGACATTTCTCTTTTCACTATAGGCCTCAATGCACTCCAAAATACACCTTTGCACATTCTACGAAAAGAGTGTTCGGAAACTGCTCCATGAAAAGAAAGGTGTAACAGTTTGAGTTGGAAAAACACATCACAAATAACTTTTTCAGAAAGCTTCTTTCCAGTTTTTATCTGATGATATTTTCTTTGTCTCCATAGACTTCAATGCGATCCAAAATATCCCTTCTCCGATTCCCCAAAAACAGTGCTAACAAACTGATCCACAAAATGAATCATCTAACTCTGTGAGGTGAATTAATACATCAAAATGCTGATTCTCAGAAATAATCTTTCTGGTTTTTATACGAGGATATTTCTGTTGTCTACATAAGCTTCAATGTGCTCCTAAATATCAGATTGCAGATTTAAAGAAAACAGTGTAAGAAAACTGCTCAATGTAAAGAACAGTGTAACCCTGTGAGATTAATTCACACAAAACAAAACAGTTTCTCAAAAATATTCTTTCTAAATTTTATCTGAGGATATTTCCTTTATCACCACAAGCATCAGTGTGCTCCCAAATGTCCCTTTGCAAATTCCACGAAAACAGTGTTCGCACACTGTTCCACTGAAAGAAAAATGTAACTCTGTGAGAATAATTCACACATCACAAAGAGCTTTCTCAGACAGCTTCCTTCTAGTTTTTACTTCAGGATATTTCCTTTATCACCATAGGCTTCAATGTGATCCAAAATATCCCTTCTCACATTCCCCAAAAACAGTGCTACCAAACTGCTCCATGAAAAGAGTCATGTAACTCGGTGGGTTGAATTCACAAATATAAAGCAGTTTCTCAGAATGCTTCTTTCTAGTTTCTGTCTGAGGATATTTCCATTGTCACCCTAAGCTTCAAATTGCTCCAAAGTATCCCATTGTAGATTCCAAGAAAACAGTGTTAGCAAGCTGCTCAATGAAAAGAACAGTGTAAAGCTGTGAGATGAATTCACACATCACAAAACAGATTCTCAGAAAGTTTCTTTCTAGTGTTAATATGAGGGTATTCTCTTTTTCACTATAAGCCTCAATGCACTCCCAAATATCCCTGTGTGGATTCCACAAAAACAGTGTACACAAACTGCTCCATGAAAAGAAAGGTGTAACTCTGTGAGATGAATTAACACATCACAAAGCAGTATCTCAGAAAGCTTCTGTCTAGTTTGTATATGAGGATATTTCCTTTGTCACCATAGGCCTCAAAGTACTCAAAAATACCCCTTTTGCAGATACCATGAAAACAGTGTATGTAAACTGCTCAATGAAAAGAAAGATATACCTCTGTGAGATGAACTCACACATCACAGAGAACTTTCTGAGAAAGATTTCTTCTAATTTTTATCTGAGGATATTTCCTTTGTCACCATAGGCTTCAATGTGATACAAAATATCCATTCTCAGATTCCCCTAAAACGGTGCTACCAAACTATTCCATGAAAAGAATCGTGTAACTCTGTGAGATGAATTAAAAAACCACAAAGCAGTTTCTCAGAAAGCTTCCTTCTCGTTTTTGTCTGAGGATATTTCCTTTGTACCATAAGCTTCAATGCGCTCCAAAATATCCCACTGCAAATTCCCAGAAAACAGTGTTGGCAAACGGCTCAATGAAAAGAACAGTGTAGTTTTTTGAGATGAACTCACACATCACAAAGCAGTTTCTCAGAAAGCTTCTTTCTAGTTTTTATATACAGATATTTCCTTTTAAACCATGGGCTTCAATGTGCTCCCAAATATCCCTTCTCAGACACCACAAAAACAGTGATGCCAATGTGCTCCCTCCACAGAAACGTTTAGCTCTATGAGATAAATGCACAAATCACAAAGAATTTTCTCTAAAACTTCTCTCCATTTTTTTCCTGGAGAATTTTCTTTTTTTACCTTAAGCCTCTATGTCCTCCCAAATAGTAAATTGAAAATTCCACAAAAGCAGTGTTACCAAACTGCTCAATGAAAGGAAAGTTTTAAGTCTCTGAGATGAATTCTCCCATCATAAAGCAGTCTCTCAGAAAGATTCTTTCTAGTTTTATCAGAGGAAATTTCCTTTTCACCACAGGCTTCTCTGTGCTCTGAATATCCCTTTGTAGATTCCACAAAAACAGGGTTAGCAAACTGCTTAATGAAAAGAATGGTTTATATCTGGAAGATGAATTCACCCACAAGAAAGACATTTCTCAGAAATCTCCTTTCTAGTTTTCATCTATACAGCGTATTTAGTTTTGCACCATCAATCTCAATACATTCCCAAATATCCCTTCTCAGACACCACAAAAACAGTGATGCCAAACTGCTCAACCAACAAAATGGTTTCTCTCTCTGAGGTGAATACACACATCACAAAACAGTTTCTCAAAACCTTCTCTTCAGTTTTATCTGAAGATATTTCCGTTTTCACCATCAGCCCTTGGGAACTCTGGAATATCCCTTTGCAGATTCCCCAACAACAGTTCTACCAAACTGCTATATAAAACGAAAGTTGTAACTCTGTGAGATGAATTCACCCATCACAAAGCAGTTTCTCATAAATTTTCTTTCTAGTTTTTATCTGAGGATGTTTCTTTTTTCACCATAGGCCTCAAGGTGCTCCCAGATTTCCCTTTGCAAATTCCAGAAAAGCAGGTTTAGCAATCTGCTCCATAAAAAGAAAGCTGTAATTCAGTGAGATGAACTCACACATCACAAAGAACTTTCTCAGAAAGCTTCTTTCTAGTTATTATCTGAGGATATTTCCTTAGTCACCAAAGGCTTCAATGTAATTCAAAATATCCCTTCTCAGATTCCAAAAAACAGTGTTACCAAACTGGTCCATGAAAAGGATCGTGTAACTCTGTGAGATGAATTAACACATCACAAAGACGTTTATCAGAGGGCTTCCTTCTAGTTTTTATATGAGGATATTTCCTTTATCACCATAAACTTCAACGTGCTTCTAAATATCGCATTGCAGGTTCCAAGAAAACAATGTTAGCAAACTGCTCAATGAAAAGAACAGTGTAGCTCTGTGAGATGAATTTACACATGAAAAAGCAGTTACTGAGATAGCTTCTTTCAAGTTTTCATCTGAGTATATTTCCTTTTTCACCATAGGCCTCAACTCACACCCAAATATTCCTTTGCAGATTCCATGAAAACAATGTTAGCAAACTGCTCCATGAGAAAAATGCTGTAACTCTGAGAGATGAATTCACACAACACAAAGCTGTTTCTCAAAAGCTGCTTTCCAGTTTTATCTGAGGATGTGTACGTTTTCACCATATTCCCCAATGCTCTGCGGAATATCCCATCGCAGTTTCCAGGAAAAAAGTGTTTGCAAACTTCCTAATGAAAAGAACTGTGTAACTGTGAGATGAATTCACACATCAGAAAGAAATTTCTCAGAAAATTTATCTCTAGACATTTTCTGAGGATATTTATTTTGCCACCATAGGGTTCAATGTGATCCAAAATATCCTTTCTCATATTCCCCAAAACAGTACTACCATGCTGCTCCAGGAAAACAGTCGTGTAACTCTGTGAGATGAATTCAAAAATCACAAAGCAGTTTCTCAGAAAGCTTCCTTCTAGTTTTGTCTGAGGATATTTCCTTTTTCACCATTTGCCTCAATGTGCTCAACAATAACCCTTTCCACATTACACAAAAATAGTGTTAGCAAAGTGGTCCATGAAAGGAAGGTGTAAATCTGTGAGATGAATTCGCACATCACAAAGCAGTTTCTGAGAACCGTTCTTTTTGGTTTTGTCTGAGGATAATTCCTTTGTCACCACAGGCTTCAATGCAATCCAAAGTATCCCTTCTCAGATTCTACAAAAACAGTGATACCGAAGTGATTCATTAAAAGGATTATGTAACTCTGTGAGATGAATTAACACATCACAAAATAGTTTCTCTGAAAGCCCTTTTTGATTTGTATCAGAGGATATTTCCTGTTTCACTATAGGCCTCAATGCACTCCGAAATATCCCATTGCAGATTCCAAGAAAACAATGTTAACAAACAGCTCAATGAAAAGAACAGTGTAACTCTGTGAGTTTCATTCAAAATCACAAAACAGATTCTCAGAAATCTTCTTTCTAGTTTTATCTGAGCATATTTCCCTTGTCACCATATGCCTAATCACGAATGAAAATATCCCCTTTCAGGTTCCCTAAAACAGGCCAAAACTACTCCATGAAAAGAATGGTGTAACTTTCTGAGATAAATTCACACATCACAAAGCAGTTTCTCGGAAACCCTCTTTCTAGTTTTTATCTGATTATACTTCGCTTTTCACCATATTCCTCAATGCACTCCTGAATATCCCATTAGTTTCCATGAACAAAGTGTTAGCAAACTTCTCAATGAAAAGAACGGTGTAACTCTGTGAGATGAATTCACGCATCACAAAGCAGTTTCACAGAAAGCTTCTTTATGATTTTTATCTGAGGATAATTCATCTGTCACCATAGGCCTCAATGCACTCCCAAATATCCCTTTGCAGATTCCACGAAAACTGNCCATGAAAAGAATGCTGCAACTCTGTAGATGAATTCCCACATGACAAAAAAGTTTCACAGAAAGCTTCTTTCTAGTTTTTGTATGAGGATATTTCTATTTTCACCATATTCCTCAGTGCATTCAGGAATATCCCTTTTCAGATTCCACGAAAATAGTTAGCAAACTGCTCCATGAAAGAAAAACTGTAAATCTGTGAGATGAATTCACACATCACAAAGCAGTTTCTCAGAAAGCTTCTTTCTAGTTTTGTCTGAGGATATTTCTTTTGTCACTATAAGCTTCAATACACTCCGAAGTATCACTTTGTAGATTCCACAAAAACAGGGTTAGCAAACTGCTTAATGAAAAGAACAGTGTAACTCTGTGAGATGAATTCAGACATCACAAAGAACTTTCTCAGAAAATTTCTTTATAGTTTTTATCTGAGGATATAACCTTTGTCACCATAGGCCTCAATGCGCCCCCAAATACACTTTTGCAGATTGCATGAAAACAGTGTTAACAAAGTGCTCAATGAAAATAACGGTGTACACTGTGAGTTTAACTCACACATTACAAAGCCGTTTCTCATAAAGCTTCCTTCTAGTTTTTATCTGAGGATATTTCCTTTGTCACCATAGGCTTCAATGTGATCCAAAATATCCCTTCTCATTCTCCAAAAGCAGTGCTATCAAACTGCTCCATGAAAAGAATCGTGTAACTCTGTGAGATGAATTCACAAATCACAAATCAGTTTCTCAGAAAACTTCCTAATTTTTGTCTGAGGATATTTCCTTTGTCACCATAAGCTTCAATGTGCTCTGAAATATCCCATTGCAAATTCCAGAAAACAGTGTTAGCAAACTACCCAATGCAAAGAACAGTGATGAATTCACGCACCACAAAGCAGTTCTCAGAAAGTTTCTTTCTAGTTTTTATACGAGGATATTTCCTTTGTCACCATAAGCCTCAATGCACTCCTAAATATCCCTTTGCAGATTCCATGAAAACAGTGTTAGCAAACTGCTCAATGAAAATAATGGTGTAACTCGGTGAGATGAATTCACACATCACAAAGCAGATTCACAGAAATCTTCTTCTTTGTTTGTATCAGAGACTATTTGCTTTTTCACCATAATCCTCCATGCACTCCCAAATATTCCTTTGCAAGTTCCAATAAAACAGTGTTAGCAACCTGCTAAATGAAACAAAATGTATAACTCTGTGAGATGAATTCACACATCACAAAGCAGTTTCTCAGGAAGCTTATATCTAGTTTTTAACTGTGGATACTTCCTTTGTGACCATAAACTTCAACGTGATCCAAAATATCCCCTCTCAGATTCCCCAAAAACAGTGCTACCAATCTGATCCATGAGAAGAATTGTGTAACTCTGTGAAATAAATCAAATCATCACAAAGTGGTTTCTCAGAAATCCTCTTTCCAGTTTTTATATGAGGATATTTCCTTTGTCACCATAAGCTTCTATGCACTCTGAAATATCCTATTGCAGATTCTAAGAGAACAGTTTTAGCAAACTGCTCAAAGAAAAGAACAGTGTAACTCTGTGAGATGAATTTACACCTCACAAAGCAGTTTCTCTGAAAATTTCTCTTTATTTTTATCTGGGGATATTTCCTTTTTCAAAAGAGGCCTCAACTCATTTCCAAAACTCCCTTTGCAGATTCCATGAAAACAATGTTAGCAAAGTGCTCCATGCAAAGAAAGGTGTTATTCTGTGTGATGGATGTATGCATCACAAAGCAGTTTCTCAAAAAGTTTCTAGTTTTATCTGAGGATATTTCCTTTTTCACCATAATCCTCCATGCACTCCC
>NW_016812301.1:28333-29678 GCF_001698545.2 Rhinopithecus bieti | reverse complement strand
ATTCACAAATCACAAAGCAATTTCTCAGAAAGATTCTATCTAGTTTTTGTCTGAAGATATTTCCTTTGTCACCATAAGTTTCAATGAGCTATGAAATATCCCATTGCAGATTCCAGGAAAACAGTTTTAGCAAACTACTCAATGAGAAGAACAGTTTTACTCTGTGAGACGAATTAACACAACACAAAGAAGATTCTCAGAGAGCTTCTTTTAGGTTTTCATCTGAGGATATTTCCTGTGTCACCATAGGCTTCAATGCACTCCCAAATAACCTTTATCAGATTCCACAAAAAAAGTGTAATCAAATTGCTCAATGAAAATAATGGTGTAGCACAGTGAGAGGAATTCATACATTAAAAAGAACTTTCTTATAAAGCTTCTTTCTGGTTTTTATCTGAAGATATATCCTTAGTCACCATAGGCTTCAATGTGATCCAAAATATCCTATCTCAGTTTCCCCAAAAGCATTGCTACCAAACTGATCCATGAAAAGAATAGTGAAACTCTGTGAGATGAATTTACACATCACAAAGTGGTTTCTCAGCAAGCTTCTTTCTAGCTTTTATATGAGGATATTTCCTTTGTCACCATAAGCTTCAATGCACTCTGAAATATCCCATTGTAGATTCCAAGAAAACAGTGTTAGCAGACTGCTAAATTAAAAGAACAGTGTACATTGTGAGATGAACTCACACATCACAAAGTAGTTTTTCAGAAAACCTCTTTGTAGTCTTAACTGAAGATAATTCCTTTTTTTACCATAGGCCTCAATGTCCTCCCAAATGTACATTTGCACATTCCAAGAAAACAGTGTTAGCAAACTTCTCCATAAAAAGAAAGGTGTAACACTGTTAGGTGAATTGCCACATCACAACGAAGTTTTCAGAAAGCTTCTTTCTAGTTTTTATCTGAGGATATTTCCTTTGTCACCAAAGGCTTCAATGCAATCCAAATTATACCTTTTCAGATTCCCCAAAGACAGTGCTACCAAACTGCTGTATGAAAAGAATCGTGTAATGCTGTGAAATGAACTGACACATCTCAACACAGTTTCTCAGAAAGCTTCATTTTAGTTTTTATGTGAGGATATTTCCTTTGTCACCATAGGATACAAGGAGATCCAAAATGTACCTTCTCAGATTCCCCAAAAACAGTGCTACCAAAATGTTCCATGAAAAGAATTGTGCAACTCTGAGAGATGAATTCACAAATCACAAAGCTGTTTCTCTGAAATCTTCTGTCTAGTTTTTGTCTGAGGATATTACCTTTGTCACCATAAGCTTCCATGTGCTCTCAAATATCCCTTTGCAGATTCCAAGAAAACAGTGTTAGCAAACTGTTTAAT
>NW_016812301.1:14600-26144 GCF_001698545.2 Rhinopithecus bieti | reverse complement strand
TAGAAAGTTTATTTCTAGTTTGTATCTGAGGATATTTTCTTTGTCACCATAGGCTTCAATGCAATCCAAAATATCCTTTCTCAGATTCCCGAAAAACAGTGCTAACAGACTGATCCATGAAAAGAATCGTGTAACGCTGTGAGATGAATTAACACATCTCAAAGTGGTTTCTCAGAAAGCCTCCTTCTAGTTTTTATCTGAGGATCTTTCCTTTGTCATCGAAGGCTTCAATGAGATCCAAAATATCCCTTCTCAGATTCCCCAAAAAGAGTGCTACCAAACTGAACCATGAAAAGAATGACGTAACTCTGAGATAAATTCACAAATCAGAAACAGTTTCTCAGAAAGCTTCTTTCTAGTTTTGTCTGATGATGTTTCCTTTGTCATCAAAAGGTTCTATGTTCTCCGAAATTTCCCATTGCAGATTCCAAGAAAACAGTGATAGGAAATCACTCAATGAAAGAACAATGTAACTCTGTGAGATAAATTGACACAATACAAGGAAGATTCTCAGAAAGCTTCTTTTAGGTTTTTATCTGAGGATATTTCCTTTGTCACCATAGGTTCAATGCACTCACAAATATCCCATTGCAGATTGCACGAAAATAATGCAATCAAACTGCTCAATGAAAAGAATGTTGTAGCTCTGTGACATGAATGCACACATCACAGTGCAGTTTCTCAGAAAGCTTCGTTCTAGTTTTTATCTGAGGATATTTCCTTTTCCACTATTGGCCACAATGTGCTCCCAAATATCCCATTGCAGTTTCCACGGAAACAGTGTTAGCAAACTGCTCCATGAAAAGAAAGGTGTAATTCTGTGAGGTGAATTCACACATCACAAAGAACTTTCTCAGAAAGCTTCCTTCTACTTTTTATCTGAAAATATTTCCTTAGTAACCATAGGCTTCCTTTCTATCCAAAATATCCCTTCTCAGTTTCCCCAAAAACAGGGTTACCAAACTTATCCATTAAAAGACAAATGTGACTCTGTGAGTTGAATTAAAACATCACCATGTGGTTTCTCAGAAAGCTTCTTTCTAGGTTAGGATAATTCCTTTGTCACCATTAGCTTCAATGCGCTCCAAAATATCCCATTGCAGACTACAAGAAAACAGGGTTAGCAGACTCCTAAATTAAAAGAAGAGTGTAACATTGTGAGATGAACTCCCACATGACAAAGCAGTTTCTCAGAGAGCGTCATTCTAGTTTTTATCTGAGGATATTTCCTTTTTCACCATAGGCGTCAAGGTGCTGCCAAATGTCCTTTTGTAGATTCCACGAATATAGAGTTAGCAAACTTCTCTATGAAGAGAAAGGTGTAACACTGTGAGATGAATTCCCATATCACAAAAAAGTTTCTCAGAAAGCTTCTTTATAATTTTATCTTAGTATATTTCCTTTGTCACATAGGCTTCAATGGTATCCAAATTATGCCTTTTCAGATTCCCCAACACAGTGCTACCAAACTGCTCTGTGAAAAGAATCATGTAACACAGTGAGATGAACTAACACATCTCAAAGCGGTTTCTCAGAAAGCTTCTTCTTAGTATTTATGTGAGGATATTTCCTTTGTCACCATAGGATACAATCCAATCCAAAGTATCCCTTCTAAGATTCCCCAAAAACAGTGCTACCAAACTGTTCCATGAAAAGAATCATGTAACTCTGTGAGATGAATTTACAAATCACAAAGCTGTTTCTCAGAAAGCTTCTTTCTAGTTTTATCTCAGGATATTTCCTTTTCACCATATTCCTCAATGCGCTACGATATATCCCATCACCGATTCCATGAATAAAGTGTTATCCAACTTCTCAATGAAAAGAATGGTGTAACTCTGTGAGATGAATTCAAACATCACAGAGTTGTTTCTCAGAAAGCTTCTTTCTAGTTTTGTCTGAGGATATTTTCTTTTCACCATTTGCCTCAATGCACTCATGAATATCCCTTTGCAGATTCCACGAAAATAGTGTTTGCCAGCTGCTCCATGGAAAGAAATGTGCAAATCTGTGAGATGAATGCACACATCACAAAGCAGTTTCTCAGAATGCGTCTTTTTGGTCTTTTTTTTTTCCTTAAGATATTTCCTTTGTCATCATAGGGTTCAATTCACTCCCAAATATTCTATTGCAGATTCCATGAAAATAGGGTTATCATACTACTCAATGAAACAACAGTGTATCTCTGCGAGATGAATTCACACATCCAAAAGTAGTTTCTCAGAAGGTTTCTTTCTACTTTTAATCTGAGAATATTTCCTTTTTCACCATAGGCCTCAATGCAATCCAGGATATCCCAGCGCAGATGCCACGATAGCAGTGTTAGCAAACTGCTCCATGAAAAGAAAGGTGTAACTCTGTGAGATGAATTCAAACATCACAAAGAACTTTCTCAGAAATCTTCTTTGTAGTTTTTGTCTGAGGAGATCTCGTTTATCACTACAGGCTTTAATGTGATACAAAATATCCCTTCTCAGATTCCCCCAAAACAGTGTTACCAAACTGATCCACGAAAAGAATCATGTAACTCTGTGAGATGAATTAACCCATCAAAAAGAGGTTTCTCAGAAAGATTCTCTCTAGTTTTAATATGAGAATATTTCCTCTGTCACCACAAGCTTCAATGTGCTCTGAAGTATCCCATTGCAGATTCCACGAAGACAGTGTTAGCAAGCTGCTCAATGAAAAGTACAGTGTAACTCTGTGAGGTGAATTAGCACATCATAAAGAAGTTTATCAGAAAGCTTCTTTCTAGTTTTTGTATGAGGATATTTCCATTTTCACTATAGGCCTTATTGCACTTGCAAATACCCCTTGGCAGAATCCCCAAAAATAGTGTAAGCAAATTGCTCCATGAAAAGCAACATGTAAAATTGTGAGATGAATTCACACATCACATAGCAGTTTCTCGGAAAGCTTCTTTTGTTTTGTGTCTGAGGATATTTCCTTTGTCACAATAGATTTCAATGCACTCCCAAATATCCTATTTCAGTTTACCTGAAAACAGTGTTAGCAAACTGCTCCAAGAAAAGAATAGTTTATCTCTGTGAGTTGAATTCACATATCACAAAGCACTTTCTCAGAAAGCTTCTTTCCAGCTTTAACCTCAGGATATTTCCTTTTTCACAATAGACTTCAATGCAATCCAAAATATCTGTTCTCAAATTCCCCAAAAACAGTGCTACCAAAATGATCCATAAAAAGAATCATGTAACTCTGTGAGATGAATTAACACATCACAAAGAAGTTTCTCAGAAAACTTATTTCTAGTTTTTATTTCAGGATATTTCCTTTGTCACGCTAAGCTCAATGCGCTCTGAAATATCAGATTGTAGATTTCAGGGAAACAGTGTCAGCAAACTTCTCAATGAAAAGAACAGTGTAAATCTGTGAGGTGAATTCACACATCAAAAAGCAGTTTCTCAGAAATCTTCTTTCTAGTTTTTTTTTTTTTCCCGAGGCTATTTCCTTTTTCACCATAGGCATGAATGCACTAGCGAATATCCTTTTGCAGATTCCACAAAAATCATTGTCGCAAACTGTTTCATGGAAAGAAAGGTGTAAATCTGTGAGATGAATTCACGCATCACAAAATAGTTACACAGAAAGCTTCTTTTTGGTTTCTGCCTGAGAATATTTCCTTTTCTACGATCAGCCTCAAATCACTCCCAAATATCCCTTTGCAGAATCCATGAAAACAGTGTTAGCAAACTGCTCCACGAAAAGAAAGTTGTAACTCTCTGAGATGAATTGACCCATCCCAAAGAACTTTCTCAGAAGGCTTCCTTCTAAATTTATCTGAGGATATTTCCTTTGTCACCACAGGATTCAATGCCATTCAAAATATCCCTTTTCAGATTCCCCAAAAACAGTGCTACCAAACTGATACATGAGAAGAGTTGTGTAACTCTGTGAGGTGAATTAACATATCAGAAAGCTGATTCTCAGAAAGTTTCTTTCTAGTTGTTATATGAGGATATTTCCGTTGTTACCATAAGCTTCAATACACTCTGAAATATCAGATTGCAGATTTCAAGTAAACAGTGTAAGCTAACTTCTCAATGCAAAGGACAGTGTAACTCTGAGATGAATTCACACATTGCAAAGCAGTTTCTCAGAGAACTAATTCCTAGTTTATGTCTGAGGATATTTGCTTATTCACTCTAGGCATCCATGCACTCCCAAATATCTCTTTGCAGATTCCATGAACACAATGATAGCAAAGTGCTCCATGTGTACCTCTGTGAGTTGAATTAACACATCACAAAGCGGTTTCTCAGAAAGCTTCTTTCCAGTTTTTATGTGAGGATATTTCCTTTGTCACCACAGGCTTCAATACAATCCAAAGTATCCCTTCTCAGATTTCCCAAAAACACTGCTACCGTACTGATCTATGAAAAGAATCCTGTAACTCTGTGAGATGAAATAACACACCAGAAAACAGTTTTTCAGAGAACTTCTTTCTAGTTTTTATATGAAGCTATTTCCTATTTCACCAGAGGCTTCAATGCACTCCCAAATATCCTCTTGTAGATTCCACAGAAACAGTGTTAGCAAACTGCTCCATGAAAAGAACGGTGTAACTCTGTGAGATGAATTCACACATCACAAAGCAGTTTCTCAGAGAACTACTTCCTAGTTTATATCTGAGGATATTTGCTTCTTCACTATAGGCATCCATGCGCTCCCAAATATCTCTTTGAAGATTCCATGAAAACAGTGATAGCAAAGTGGTCCGTGTGTACCTCCGTGAGTTGAATTAACACATCACAAAGTGGTTTCTCAGAAAGCCTCATTCCAGTTTTTATGTGAGGATATTTCCTTTGTCACCACAGGCTTCAATGTAATTCCCCAAAAACACTGCTAGCAAACTGATCCATGAAAAGAATCATGTATATGTGAGGTGAATTAACACATCAAAAAGCACTTTCTCAGGAAGTTTCTTCTCTGTTTTTATGTGAGATTATTTGCTTTGTCACCATAACTTTCAATGCACTCCAAAATATCCCATTGCAGATTCCAAGAAAACAGGGTTGACAAACTGCTCAATGAAAAGTACAGTGTAACTCTGTGAGATGAATTCACACATCATAAATCAGTATCTCAGAAAGCTTCTTCCTAGTTTTTATCTGAGAATATTACCTTTTTTCACTAGAGGCCTCAATTCGCTCCAAAATATCCCTCTGCAGATGCCACGAAAACAATGTTAGCAACCTACTCCATGAAAAGAAAGGTGTAACTCTGTGAGATGAACTAACACATCACAAAGCGGTTTCTCAGAAAGCTTCCTACCAGTTTTTATATGAGGATATTTCCTTTGTCACCATA
The DNA here is from genome assembly GCF_001698545.2 of Rhinopithecus bieti. NCBI lineage: Eukaryota > Metazoa > Chordata > Mammalia > Primates > Cercopithecidae > Rhinopithecus > Rhinopithecus bieti. The sequence goes on along the minus strand of NW_016812301.1, from coordinate 20,816 downwards.
GGCTTCAAAGTGATCCAAAAAATCCCTTCTCAGATTCCCCAAAAATAGTGTTACCAAACTGATCCATGAAAAATCTCTTGTAACTCTGTGACATGAATTAACACATCACACAGTGGGTTCTCTGAAAGCTTTTCTCTAGTTTTTTTCTGAGGATATTTCCTTTTTTACCATAAGTTTCAATGTCCTCTGAAATATCCGATTACAGATTCCAAGAAAACTGTTAGTAAACTGTTCAAAGCAATGAACAGTGTAACTCTGAGAGTTGTATTCACACGTCACAAAGCAGTTCCTCAGAAAGCCTCTTTTTGGTTTTCTATGAGAATATTTCCTTTGTCACCATAGGTTTCAATGTCCTCCAAAAATCCTATTTGCAGATTCCATTAAACAGTGTTATCAATCTGCTCAATGAAACTAATGGTGTAAATCTGTGAGATGAATTCACACATCATGAAGCATTTTTTCACAATAGGCCTCAATTTGCTCACAAGTATTCTTTTGCAGATTTCACGAGAACTGTGTTAGCAAACTGCTGCATGAAAAGATAGGTGTAACTCTGTGAGATGAATTCATGCATCACAAATAATTTTCTCAGAAAACTTCTTTCTAGTTTTTATTGGAGGATATTTCCTTTGTCACCATAGGATTCAATGAGATCAAAAGAATATCCCTTCTAAATTCCCCAAAAGAGTGCTACCAAACTGCTCCATGAAAAGAATCATGTAATTCCTTGAGATGCATTCACAAATCACAAAGCAGTTTCTCAGAAAACTTCTATCTACTTTTTGTCTGAGGATATTTCCTTTGTCACTCTAAGCTTCAATGTGCTCCAAAGTATTCCACTGAAGATTCCAAGAAAACAGTGTTAGCAGACTGCTCAATGAAAAGAACGGTGTAACACTGTGAGACGAATTCACACATCAAAAGGCAATTTCTCTGAAAGCTTCTTCCTACTTTATATCTGAGGATATTTGCTTTTTCACTATAGGCCTCAAGGTGCCCCCAAATATACTTTTTCAGATTCCATGAAAGCAGTGATAGCAAACTACTTCATGAAAAGAAAGAAGTAACTCTGTGAGATAAATTAACACATCACAAAGTGGTTTCTCAGACAGCTTCTTTCCAGTTTTCATCTGACGATATTTCTTTTGTCACCATAGGCTTCAATGTGATCCAAAATATCCCTTCTCAGATTCCCCAAAAACACTGCTAGCAAACCGATCCATGAAAAGAATTGTGTATCTCTTGGAGATGAAATATCACATCACAATGCACTTTCTCAGAAAGCTTCTTTCTAGTTTTTATATGAGATTATTTCCTTTTTCACCATAAGCTTCAATGGGCTCTGAAATATTACATTTCAGATTCCAAGATAACAGTGTTAGCAAACTGCTCAATGAAAAAAACAGTGTAACTCTGTGAGATGAATTCACACATCACAAAGTAGTTTCTCAGAAAGCCTTTTCTAGATTTTATCTAAGGATATTTCCTTATTCACTATAGACCCAAATGCACTCTGAAATATTCCTTTTCAGATTCCATGATAACAGAGTTAGCAAACTGCTCCATGAAAGAAAAAGTGTAACTCTGTGAGATGAATTCACACATCACAGAGAAATTTGTCAATAGGCTTGTTTCTACTTTTTATCTGAGGATATTTCCTTTGTCACCTCAGGTGTTAATGCAATCCAAAATATCCCTTCTCAGATTCCCCAAAAACAGTGCTAGCAAATTGATCCATGAAAAGAATCTTGTAACTCGGTGAGATGAATTATCACATCACAAAGCAATTTCACAGAAAGTTTCTCTCTAGTTTTTGTCTGAGGATATTTCCTTTATCAGTCTAAGCTTCAATGTGCTCTGAAATATCCCATTGAAGATTCCTAGAAAACAGTGTTAGCAAACTGCTCACGGAAAAGAACAATGTAACTCTGAGAGTTGTATTCACACATCACAAAGCAGTTTCTCAGAAAGCTTCTGTTTAGTTTTTCTATGAGGATATTTGTCATCATAGGTTTCAATGTGCTCCGGAATATCCTATTGCACATTCTGAGAAAACAGTGTTATCAAGCTGCTCAATGAAAAGAATGGTGTAACTCTGTGAGAAGAATTCACACATCACAAAGCATTTTCTCAGAAAGCTTCTTTCTAGTTTTTAACTGAGGATATTTCTTTTTTCTCTTTAGGTCTCAATGTGCTCCCAAATATCCATTTGCAGATTCCATGAAAAGAGTGTTAGGAAACTGCTCCATGAAAAGAAAGTTGTAACTCTGTGAGATGAATTCACACAACACAAATACCTTTCTCAGAATGCTTCTTTCCAGTTTTCATCTGAGGATATTTCCTTTATCATCATTGGTTTCATTGCAGTTCAAAATATCCCATCTCAGATTCCACAAAAACAGTGCTACCAAACTGGTCCATAGTAGGAATTGTGTAACACTGTGAGGGTAATTAACACATCAAAAACTGGTTTCTCAGAAAGCTTCTTTCTAGTTTTTATATGATATTAATTCCTTTGTCACTATAAGCTTCAATGCACTCTGAAATATCCCATTGCAGTTTCCAAGAGAATAGTGACAACCAACTGCTCAATGAAAAGCACATTGTGACTCTGTCAGATAAATTCCCCCATCACAAAGCAGTTTCACAGAAAGCTTCTTTTTGGTTTTTCAACGAAGATATTTCCTTTGCAACCATAGGTTTCAAGGTGCTCCCAAATATCCTATTGCACATTTCAAGAAAACAGTGTTATCAAACTGCTCAATAAAGAATGGTGTAACTCTGTGAAATGAATGGACACATCACAAATCATTTTCTCAGAAAGTTTCTTCCTAGTTTTTATCTGAGGATATTTCCTTTTTCACTATAGGCCTCAATGCGCTCCAAAATATCCCGTTGCAGATTCCACGAAAACAGTGTTAGCACCCTACTCCATGAAAAGAAAGGTGTAACTCTGGGAGGTGAAATAAAACATCACAAAGTGGTTTTGCAGAAAGCTTCCCTCCAGTTTTTATGTGAGGATATTTCCTATGTCACCATAGGCTTCAATGCAATCCAAAATATACCTTCTTGTATACCCCCAAAACAGTGCTACGAATCTGATCCATGAAAACAATAATGTAACTCTGTGAGATTAACTAACACAAAACAAAGTGGTCTCTCTGACAGCTTCTTTCTAATTTTCATATGAGGATATTTCTTTTTTCACCATAAGCTTCAATGCGCTCCAAAATATCCGATTGCAGATTCCAAGAAAACAGTGTTAGNACACAAAACAAAGTGGTCTCTCTGACAGCTTCTTTCTAATTTTCATATGAGGATATTTCTTTTTTCACCATAAGCTTCAATGCGCTCCAAAATATCCGATTGCAGATTCCAAGAAAACAGTGTTAGCAAACTTCTCAATGCAATGAACAGTGTAACTCTGCGAGATGAATTCCTCACATCACAAAGCAGTATCTCAGAAAGCTTCTTTCTAGATTTTATATGACAAAATTTTCTTTTTCACCATAGGCCTCAATGCGCTCCCAAACATTCCTTTGCAGATTCCATGAAAACAGTGTCAGGAAACTGATCCATGAAATGTAAGGTGTAACTGTGTGAGATGAATTCACACATCTCAAAGTACGTTCTCAGAAAGCTTCTTTCTAATTTTTATCTGAGGATATTTCCTTTGTCACCGTAGGCTTAAATGCAATTGAATACATCCCTTCTCTGATTCCCCAAAAACAGTGCTAGCAAACTGATCCATGAAAAGAATCTTGTAATTCTGTGAGATAAATTATCACATCACAAAGCAATATCACAGAAAGCTTCTTCCTAGTTTTTGTCTGAGGATATTTCCTTTGTCACCCTAAACTTCATAGAGCTGTGAAATATCCTATTTCAGATTCCTAGAAAACAGTGTTAGCAAACTGCTCAAGAAAAAGAACAATGTAACTCTGAGAGCTTGATTCACATATCACAAAGCAATTTATCAGAAAACTTCTTTTTGGTTTTTCTATGAGGATATATCCTTTGTCACCGTAGGTTTCAATGCACTTCCAAATATCCTATTGCAGATTCCAAAAAATCAATGACAGCAAAGTGCTGCATGAAAGCAATCATGTAACTTTGTAAGACAAATTCGGAAATCACAAAGCAGTTTCTCAGAAAACTTATTTGTAGTTTTTATCTGAGGATATTTCCTTGGTCATGGTAGGCTTCAATGCCACCCAAAATATTCTCTCTCAGATTCCTCAAAAACACTGCTACCAAACTGATCCTTGAAAATAGTCGTGTACCTCTGTGAGATGATTTAACACATCATGAAGTAGTTTCTCAGAACGATTCTTTCTAGTTTTTGTCTGAGGATATTTCCTTTGTCACCATAAGCTTCAATGTGCTCCAAAATATCCCATTGCAAATTCCAAGAAAACAGTGTCAGCACACTGCTCAGTGAAAAGATCAGTATATCTCTGTGAAATGAATTCACATATCACAAATGAGTTTCTCAGAAAGTTTCTTTTGGTTTTTTTCTGAGGATATTTCCTTTGTCAGTATAGGGTTCAATGCGATCCAAAATATCACTCTCAGATTCCTCAACAACAGTGCTACCAAACTGCTCCTTGAAAACATTCGTGAAACTCTGTGAGATGAATTAACCAGTCACAAAGCAGTTCCTCAGATAGTATCTTTATAGTTTTGTCTTAGGATAATTACTTTCTCACCATAAGCTTCAATGGGCTCCCATATATCCCTGCAGATTCCAGGAAAATAGTGTTAGCAAACTGCTCAATGAAAAGAATGGTGTAACTCAGTAAAATGAATTCACACATCACAAATCAGTTTCTCAGAAAGCTTCTTTCTAATTTTATTGGAGGAAACTTGCTTTTCATCACAGGCCTCAGTGTGCTCCCAAATATCACACTGCAGATTCCACGAAAACAGGGTTAGCAAACTGCTCCATGAAAAGGAGGCTGTAACTCTGTGAAATGAATCCACACATCACAAAGAGCTTTCTCAGGAAGCTTCCTTGTAGTTTTTTATCTGAGGATATTTCCTTTGTCACCATATGCTTCAAGGTCATCCAAAATCTCCCTTCTCAGATTGTCCAAAAACTGCTATCAAATTGCTCCATGAAAAGAATTGTGTAACTCTGTGAGCTGAATTCACAAATCACAAAGCAGTTTCTCAGAAAATGTATTTCCAGGTTTTATCTCAGGATATCTCCTTTGTCACCATAAGCTTCAATGCTCTCCAAAATATTTTATTGCAGATTCAACAGAAAGAGTGTAAGCAAACTGTTCAATAAAAGAGTAGTGTAACTCTGTAAGACGAATTCGCACATCACAAAGTAGTTTTCAGAAAACTTCTTTCTAATTTTTATCTGAAGATATTTAGTTTTTCACCATAGGCCTCAATGCACTCCCAAATATGCCTTTGCAGATTCCACGAAAACAGTTTTCGCAAACTGCTCCATGAATAGAAAGGTGTAACTCTGTGAGAGGAATTCACAGATCATGAAGAAGTTTGCCAGAAAACTTCATTCTAGTTTTTATCTGATGATATTTCCTTTGTCACCATAGGCTTCAATGCCATCCAAAATATACCTTCTCAAATTCCCCAAAAGGAGTGCTACCAAACTGCGCTGTGAAAGAAAGTGTAACTCTGTGAGATGAATTCACAAATCACAAAGCCATTTGTCAGGAATCTTCTTCCTAGCTTTTGTCTGAAGATATATACTTTGTCATCGTAGGCTTCAATGCATTACAAAATATCCCATTGCAGATTTGAAGAAAACAGTGTTAACAAACTTTCATCGAAAAGAACAGTGTAACTCTATGAACTGAATTCACACATCACAAAGCAGTTTCTCAGAAAGCTTCTATTTGATTTTATCTGAGGATATTTCCTTTTTCACCATAGGCTTCAAAGCACTCCCAAATAGCCTTTTGCAGATTCCACAAAAACAGTTTTAACAAACTGCTCAATGAAAAGAATGGTGTAACTCTGTGAGATGAGTTCACACGTCACAAAGAATTTTCTCAGGGAGCCTCTTTCTAGTTTTTATCTGAGGATATTTCCTTTGTCACTGTAGGCTTCAATGCAATTCCAAATATCCCTTCTCAGATTCCCCAGAAACACTGACACCAAACCGATCAATGAAAATAATCGTGTACCTCTGTGAGATGAGTTAACACATCACAAAGCAGTTTATCTGAAAGCTTCTTTCTA
>NW_016812301.1:0-14122 GCF_001698545.2 Rhinopithecus bieti | reverse complement strand
GCAGTATTGGGGTGGGAGTTACCCGATTTTCCAGGTGTTGTGTGTCTCAGTTCCCCTGGCTAGGAAAACGGATCCCCTTCCCCCTTGCGCTTCCAGGTGAGGCGATGCCTCGCCCTGCTTCAGCTCTCGCTGGTCAGGCTGCAGCAGCTGACCAGCACCGATTGTCCGGCACTCCCTAGTGAGATGACCCCAGTACCTCAGTTGAAAATGCAGAAATCACCGGTCTTCTGTGTCGCTCGCGCTGGGAGTTGGAGACTGGAGCTGTTCCTATTCGGCCATCTTGCTCCGCCCCCTATCTGAGGATATTTTCTTTTCCACCATAGGTCTCAATGCATTCTCAAATATTGCTTTGCAGTTTCCACAATAACATTTTTAGTAATCTGCTCCATGAAAATAAAGGTCTAACTCTGTGAGATAAATTCCACCTCACATATCAGTTTCTCAGAAAGTTTTTTTTTTTTTGGTGTTTATCTGAGTATATACCCTTTGTTACCATAGGCTTTAATGTGCTCCAAAATAGCCCTCTGCAGACTCCACGAAAAGTGTGTTGTCAAACAGCTCAGTGAAAAGAATGGTGTAACTCGATGAGATGAATTCACACATCACAAAGCAGTTTCTCAGAAAGCTTCTTTCTCGTTAGTATCTGAGCCTATTTCACTATAGGCTCAAAGTGATCCAAAATATCTCTCTCAGATTCCCCAAAAACAGTGCTACCAAACTGCTCCATGAAAATAATCGTGAAATTTTGTGAGATGAATTAACCAGTCACAAGACAGTTTCACAGAAAACTTCTTTCTAGTTTTTGTCTGAGGATATTTTCTATGTCACAATTAGCTTCAATGCACTTGGAAATATACCATTGCAGATTCCAGGAAAACAGTGTTAACAAACTGCACAATGAAAAGAACAGTGTAACTCTGTGAGATGAATTCACACATCACAAAGCAGTTTCTCAGGAATCTTCTTTCTAGTTATTATCTGAGGATATTTCCTTTTTCACTGTAGGCCTCAATGCGCTCCCAAATATCCCTTCACAGAATCCATGAAAACCGTGTTAGCAAACTGCTCTATGAAAAGAAAAGTGTAACTTTGTGTGAAGAATTCACACATGTGAAAGCTATTTCTCAGAAAGCTTCTTTCTAATGTTTATGTGAGGATATTTAGTTCTTCACCATAAACCTCAATGAGATCCCAAATATCCAAATGAGGATTCCACGAAAACAGTGTCAGCAAATGGCTCCATGAAAGAAAGGGTAAATCTGTGAGATGAATTCCACATCGCAAATAACTTTCTCAGAAGTTTCTTTCCAGTTTTTTCTGACGATATTTCCTTTGTCACCATTGGCTTCAATGAGATCCAAAATATCCCGTCTCAGATTCCCAAACAGTGCGGCCAAACTGCTCCATGAAAAAAAGGTGTAACTTACTGAGGTGAATTCACACATCACAAAGCAGTTTCTCAAAAGATTCTTTCTAGTTTTATCTGAGGATATTTCCTTTTTCTTCATAGTCTTCAAAGAGCTCCCAAATATCAATTTGCAGAGTCCATGAAAACGATGTGAGCAAACGGATCCATGAAAGAAAGGTATAAATCTGTGAGATGAATTCACACATCACAAAGAACTTTCTGAGGAAACTTCTTCCCAGTTTTTATCTGAGGACATTTCCATCATCACCACAGGCTTCAATGTGATCCAAAATATCCCCTCTCAGATTTCCCAAAAGCAGTGCTACCAAAATGATCCATGAAAAGAATCAGGTGTGTCTGTGAGATGAATTCACTTATCATGAAGAAGTTTATCAGAAAGCTTCTTTCTAGTTTTTATCTGAGGACATATCCTTTGTCACCATAGACTTCAATGCCATCCAAAAATATGCCTTCTCAGATTACCCAAAAAAAGTGCTACCAAAATGCTCCATTGAAAGATTAGTGTAACTCTGTGAGATGAATTCAAAAATCGCTAAGAAGTTTCTCAGAAAGCTTCTTTCTAGTTTTTGTCTGAGGATATTTCCTTTGTCACCATAAGCTTCAATGCACTCAGAAATATCCCATTGCAGATTCCAAGAAATCAGTGTTAACACACTGCTCAATGAAAATTAGAGTGCAGCCCTATGGGATGAATTCACACATCATAAAGCAGTATTGCAAAAGCTTCTTTCCAGTTTTATATGAGGGTATTTTCTTTGTCACCATAACTTTCAACGCACTCCGAAATATCCCTCTGCAGTTTCCAAGAAAACAGTGTTAGCAAACTGCTCAATGAAAAGGGGAATGTAATTCTGTGAGATGAATTCACACATCTAAAGCAGTTTCTCAGAAAGCCTCATTCTACTTTTTATCTGAGGATATTTAGTTTTTCACCAAAGGCCTCAATGTGCTCCCAAACACCCCTTGGCAGATTCCATGAAAACAGTGTTAGCAAACAGCTCCATGAACTGAAAAGTGTAACTCTGTGAAATGAATTCACACATCACAAAGAACTTTCTCAAAAAGCTTCTTTCTAGGTTTTATCTGAGGATATTTCCTTTTACACTGTAGGTCTCAATGGCCTCCCAAATATCCCTTTGCAGATTCCACGAAAACAGTGTTAGCAAACTGCTTCATGAAAAGAAAAGTGTATCTCTGTGAGATGAATTCACACATCACAAAGCAGTTTCTCAGAAATCCTCTTTCTAACTTTTATGTGAGGATATTTCCTTTGTCAACATAGGCTTCAATGAACTCCGAAATATCAGATTGTAGGTTCCAAGGAAACAGTGTAAGCAAACTGCTCAATGCAAAGAACAGTGTAACTCTGTGAGATGAATTCATCCATCACAAGGCAGTTTATCAGAAACCTTCTTTCTAATCTTTACCTGAGGATGTTTCCTTTTCTTTTTTAGGCCTCAAGTCGCTCACAAGTATCCCTTGCAGAATCCAGAAAAACAGGGTTAGCAAACTTATCCATGAAAAGTTAGGTGTAACTCTGTGAGATGAACTCACCCATCATGAAGAAGTTTCTCAGAAAGCTTCTTTGTAGTTTTTAACGGAGAATATTTGTTTTGTCACCAGAGTCTTCAATGCGATCCAAAATATCCCAACTCAGATTCCCCAAAAACAGTGCTACCAAACAGCTTCTTGAAAAGAAAGGTGTAACTCTGTGATATCAATTCACAAATCACAAAGAAGTTTCTCAGAAATCTTCTTTATAGCTTTTAGCTGAAGATAATTCCTTTGTCACCACAGGCTTCAATGCGATCCAAAATATCCCTTCTCAGATTCCCCAGAAACAGTGTTACCACACTGCTCCATGAAAAGAATTGTAAACCTCTGTGAGATGAATACAGAAATCACAGCGCAGTTTCTCAGCAATCTTCTTTATAGTTTTTGTCTGAGGAGAGTTTCTTTATCACTGTAGGCCTCAATGAGCTGGAGAATATCCCTTTGCAGATTCCACGAAAACAGTGTTAGCAATCTGCTCCATGAAAACAATGTGTAAATCTGTCAGATGAATTCACACATCACAAAGCACTTTCTCAGAAAACTTCTTTTTGGTTTTTGTCTGAGGATATTTCCTTTATCACCATAGGCTTCTATGCGCTCCCAAATATCCTGTTGCAGATTCCACAAAAACAGTGTTAGCAAACTGCTCCAAGGAAAGAATCGTATAACTCTGTGAGATGAAATCACACATCATAAGGAAGGTTCTCAGAAAGCTTCTTTCTAGTTTTTATCTGAGGATATTTCCTTTGTCAACCTGGACTTCAATGTGATCCAAAATATCCCTTTCAGATTACCCAAAAACAGTGCTACCAAACTGCTCCATGAAAATAATGGTGTAACTCTGTAAGATGAATTTACACATCCCAAAGTGTTTCTCAGAAAGCTCCTTTCTGGTTTTTATCTGAGGGTATATCCTTTTCCACCATATTCTTCTGTGTGTTCCAGAATATCCCATTGCAGATTCCTCGAAAAAATTGTTAGACGATTTATCAGTAAAAATAATGGTGTAACTCTGTGAGGTGAATGCACACATTACAAAGAAGTTTCTCAAGAAATTTCTGTCTAAATTTTACTGATGTTAATTTTTTTGTCACCATAGACTTCAGTGCAATCCTAAATATCTTATCTCAGATTCCCCAAGAACAGTGCTACTAAACTGCTCCTTGAAAAGAATCATGAAACTCTGTGAAGTGAATACACAAATCCCTAAGAAGTTTCTCAGAAATCTTCTTTCTAGTTTTTACCTGAGGATATTTCCTTTTTCAGCATTTTCCAATATGTGCTCGAGAATATCCTTTTGTGTATTCCACAAAAACAGTGTTAGCAATCTGTTCCCTGAAAACAAAGATGAAAAAATGTGAGATGAATTTGCACATCACAAAGCAGTTCCTCAGAAAGTTTCTTTCTGTTTTGTATCTGAGGATATTTACATTGTCAGTGTAGGCTTCGATGCAACCCAAAATATCACTTCTCAGATTCCCCAAAAATGGTGCTACCGAACTCTTCCATGAAAAGGATGGTGTAACTCTGTGAGATGAATTCACACATCCAAAATGTTTCTAAGAAAACGTCTTTTAGTTTTTTTCTGAGGATATTTTCTTTTCACCATATTCCTCAATGCACTCCCGAATATCCAATTGCAGATTAAATGAAAAAAGTTTTAGCAAACATCTAAATGAAAAGTACTGTGTAACTCAGTGAGGTGAATTCACACATCAAAAGCAGTTTCACAGTAAGCTTCTTTGGTTTTACCTGATGATATTTCCTTTGTCAACATAGGCTTCAATGCACTCCCAAATATCCTATTGCACCTGCCACAAAAACAGTGTTATCAAATTTCTCACTGAAAACAACAATCTAACTTTGTAAGGTAAATTCACAGATCACAAAATTGTTTCTCAGAAAGATTGTTTCCAGTATTTATCTGAGGATATTTCCTTTTTCACTCTACTCCTCAATGCCCTCCCAAATATCCCTTTGCAGATTCCACGAAAACAATGTTAGCAAACTATTCCATGAAAGGAAAGCTGTATCTCTGTTAGACGAATTCACACATGAAACAGAACTTTCTCAGAAGTCCCCTTTCTAATTTTTATCTGAGGATATTTCCTTTCTCAACATAGTTTTCAATGTGATCCAAAGTATCAATTCACTGATACACCAAAAAGAGTGCTGCAAAACTGCTCCATTGGAAGAATCATATAACTAAGTGAGATGAATTAAGACATGAGAAAGTGGTTTCTCAGAAATCCTCTTTATAGTTTTTATATGATGATACATCCCTTGTCACCATAAGCTTTAATGTGTTCTGAAATATCAGATTGCAGTTTCCAAGACAACAGTGTCAGCAAACTGCTCAATGCGAAGAACAGTGCATTTCCGTGAAATGAATTCACACATCACAAATAAGTTTCTCAGAAAGATTCTTATTCTTTCTAGGTTTTATCTGAGGATATTTCCTTTTTCATCATAGGCCTAACTCTGTGAGATAAATTCACACATCACAAAGAAGTTTCTCAGAAAGCTTCTTTCTAGTTTTTATCTGAGGATAATTCCTTTGTCACCCTAGGCTTCAATGCGATCCAAAATATCCCTTCTGACACTAACCAAAAACGGTGCTACAAAACTGCTGCATGAAAAGAAAGGGGTAAATCTGTGAGATGAATTCACACATGGCAAAGCACTTTCTCAGAAATGTTCTTTTGGTTTTGTCTGAGGATATTTACTTTGTCATCATAAGCCTCAATGTGCTGGCAAATATCCCATTGTAGATTCCAAGAAAACAGTTATAGCAAACTGTTCAATCAAAAGAACAGTGTGTCTCTGTGAGATGAATTCACACATCAAAAAGCAGTTCCTCAGAAAGCTTCTTTCCAATTTTTGTCTGAGGATAATTCCTTATACACTATAGGTCTCAGATTTCACGTTCGTGGAATCCACAAACCAGTGATAGCAAATGCCTCAATGGAAGAAACCGTGGTACTTCTGTGAGGTGAATTCACACTCACGATAGCAGTTTCTCAAAAAGGCTTCTTCTAGTGTAATCTGAGCATATATCCTTTGTCCCAAAATGCCACAATGTGCTCAAAATATCCTTTGAAAGATTCCATGAAAACATTGTGAGTAAACTTCTCCATGAAAAGAAAAGTTTAACTCTGAGATGAATTCACACATCACAAGAGATTTCTCAGAAAGCTTCTTTCTAGTTTTTATCAGAGGATATTTATTTTGTCACCATAGACTTCAATGTGATTCAAAATATCCCTTCTCAGATTCCCCAAAAAGAGGGCTACCAAAGTTTTCCATGAAAAGAGTCATGAAACTCTATGAGAAGAATTCACAAATCACAAAGCACTTTCTTAGAAAGCTTCTTCCTAATTTTTATCTGAGGATATTTCCTTTGTCACCATTAGCTGCAATGTGCTCCAAAATATGCCAGTGCAGACTCCAGGAAAACAGTGTTAGTGAACTGCTCAATGATAAAACAGTGTAACTCTGTGAGATGAACTCACACATCACAAAAAAAGCAGTTTCCCAGAATGTTTTTCTCTGGTTTATATCTGTGGATATTTAATTTTTCACCATAGGCCTCAATGCACTGTCAAATATCCCTTTGAAGATTCCACGAAAACTGTGTTAGAAAGTGACTCCATGAAAAGAAAGGTGTAACTCTGTTAGATGAATTCAGACAGCCCAAATAACTTTCTCAAACAGCTTCTTTCTAGTTTTTATCTGAGGATATTTCCTTTGTCACCACAGGCCTCAGTGTGCTCCCATATATCACTTTGCAGATTCAAAAAACAGTGTTATCAAACTGCTCAATGAAGAGAATGGTGTAACTCTCTGAGATGAATTCACACATCTCAAAACAGTTTCTCAGAAAGCGTGTCTCTATTTTTTATTTGAGGACACTTCCTTTTTCACCATAAGGCTCCATGTGCTCCAAAATATCCCTTTGCAGATTCCACGAAAACAGTGTTAGCAAACTGCTCCATGATAAGAAAGCTGTACCTCATTGAGGTGAATTCCCACATCCCAAAGAACGTTCTCAGAAAGTTCTTTAAGTTCTTTCTAGTTTTTATCTGAGAGTGTTTCCTTTGTCACCATAGGCTTCGATGAGATCCAGAATATCCCTTCTCAGATACCACAAAAACAGTGCTATCAAACTGATCCATGAAAAGAGTCGTGTAACTCTGAGAAGAATTCAGAAATCACAAAGTAGCTTTCCAGAGAGCTTCTTTCTTCTTTTCCTATGATGATAATTCGTTTGTCACCATAAACTTCATTGCACTCTGAAATATCCCTTTACAGATCCCAAGAAAACAGTGTTAGCATACTGCTCAATGAAAACAACAGTGTAACTCTGTTACACGAATTCACACATCACAAAGCAGTTTCTCAGAAAGTTTCTTTCAATTTTTTTCTGAGGATATTTCCTTTTTCACCATAGGACTCAATATGTGAAAAAAAAATCCCTTTGAAGATTCCATGAAAACAGTGTTAGAAAACTGCTCCATGAAAAGAAAGGTGAAAATCCTTGAAATGAATTCACATGTCATGAAGAAGTTTCTCAGAAAGCTTCTTTCTAGATTTTAACTGAGGACATTTCCTTTGTCACCATGGGCTTCAATGTGCTCCCTAATATCCTGTTGCAGATTCCTGAAAAACAGTGTTATCAAAATGCTCAATGAAAAGAATAATGTAAGATTGTGAGATGAGTTCACACATCACAAAGGACTTCCTCAAAAGCTTCTTTCTACTTTTACCTGAGGATATTTCCTTTTCACCATAGGTTCCAATGTGATCCTAAATATCTCTTCTCAGATGCCCCAAAAAGAGTACTACCAAACTGATCCATGACAGGAATCATGTAACTCTGTGAGATGAATTAACACATCATGAAATGGTTTCTGAGAAAGCGTCTTCCTAGTTTTTATGTGAGGATTTTTCCTTTGAAACCAAAAGCTTCAATGTGCTCCAAAATATCCCATTGCTGATTCCATGAAAACAGGGTTGGTACACTGCTCCATGAAAGGGAAGGCGTAATTTTGTGAGATGAATTCCCACATCACAAAGCAGTTTCTCAGAAAGCTTCTTTCTTGTTTTTATCTGAGGATATTTCCTTTTGCAACATAGGCCTCACCTCGCTTCAAAAATCCCTTTTTTTGATTCCAGGAAAACAGTGTTAGCAAACTGCTTCATAGAAAGAAAAGCGTAACTTTGTGAGATGAATTCATGCATGACAAAGTCGTTTCTCAGAAAGTTTCTTTCTAGTTTTGTCTAAGGATATTTCCTTTTCACTATAAGCCTCAATGCACTCCGGAATGTAAGATTACAGATTCCATGAAAACAGTGTTAAGGAACTGCTCCAGGAAAAGAAAGGTGTAACTCTGTGAGATGAATTCACACATCATAAAGAACTTTCTCATTAAGCTTCTTTCTAGTTTTTAACTGAGGATATTTCCTTTATAACCATAGGCATCAATGTGATTCAAAATATCCATTCTCAGATTCCCCCAAAACAGCACTACCAAATTGCTCCATGAAAAGAGTGGTGTAAATCTGTGAGATGAATTCACACATCACAAAGCAGTTTCTCAGAAAGCTTCTTTTTGGAATTTATCTGAGGTTATTTCCTTTGTCACCGTAGGCTTCAATATGCTCCCAACTATCCTATTGCAGATTAAATGAAACCAGTGTTTTCTGAATGCTCAATTAAAATAGCAGTGTAACGCTGTGAGATGAATTCACAAGTCACAAAGCAGTTTCACAGAAAACTTATTTTTGGTTTTTATCTGAGGTTATTTCCTTTGTCACCTTAGACATCAATGTGGTCCAAAATATCCCTTCTCAGAGTCCACAAAAACAGTGCTAATAACTGCTCCATGAGAAAAATGGTGTTAGTCTGTGAGATGAATTCCCACATGACAGAGTTGTTTCTCAGAAAGCTTCTTTCCAGTTTTTATCTGAGGATCTTTCCTTATTCACCATATTCCTCAATGAGCTCCAGAATATCGCATCCCAGATTCCACAAAATAATGTTAGCCAACTTCTCAATGAAAACAATGGTGTAACTCTGTGAGCAGAATTCACACAGCACAAAGAACTTTCTCAGAAAGATTTCTTCTAGATTTTGTCTAAGGATATTTCCACTGTCACCACAGGCTTCAATACGATCCAAGATATCCCTTCTCAGATTCCCCAAGAACAGTGCTATCAATCTGCTCCAGGAAAGGAAGCATGTAACTCTGTGAGATGAATTCATTAGTAACAAAGCAAATTCTCAGAAAACTTCTTTCTAGTTTTTCACTGAGGATATTCCCTTTTTCACCATTTTCCTCAATGTACAGCCCTTTGTGGATTCCACGAAAATAGTGTTAGCAAAAGGCTCTATGAAAAGAAATGTGTAAATCTGTGAGATGAATTTACACATCACAAAGCAGATTCTCAGAAAGCTTCTTTTTGGTTTTAGTCTGAGGATATTTAGTCACCATAATCTTCAATGAACTCCCTAATATCCTACTGCAGATTACACAAAAATAGTGTTATCAAACTGCTCGATGGAAACAACAATGTATCTCGGTGAGATGAATTCACAGAAAGCTTCTTTATCAGAAAGCTTTCTTCTAGTTTTTATCTGAGGATATTTCCTAGGCATCAATGTGCTCCCAAATATCCCCTTGCAGATTCCATGATAACAGTATTAGCAAACTCCTCCAAGAAAACAAAAGTTTAACTCTGTGAGATGAATTCACACATCACAAAGGTTCTTTTTGTTTCTTTTCTGACAATATTCCCTTTAGCACAATAGGCTTCAATGCGATAAAAAAAATCCCTTCTCAGATTCCCCAAAAACAGTGGTACCAAACTGATCCATGAAAAGAATTGCGGAACACTGTAAGATGAATTAATACATCAAAAAGTAGTTTCTCAATATGCTTCTTTCTGGTTTTTATATGAGGGTATTTCCTTTCTCACCATAAGCTTAAATGTGCTCAGAAACATCCCATTGCAGAATCCAAGAAAAGAGTGTTAGCAAACTGGTAAATGAAAAGAACTGTGTAACTCTGTGAGATGAATTCACACATCACAAAATAGTTTTTCAGAAAGATTCCTTCTACTTTTTATCTGAGAATATTTCCGTTTTCACCAGCAATGTTAGCAAATGGCTCAATTAAAAGAACTGTGTAACTCTGTAAGATGAATTCACACGGCCGGGCACGGTGGCTCAAGCCTGTAATCCCAGCACTTTGGGAGGCCGAGACGGGTGGATCACGAGGTCAGGAGATCGAGACCATCCAGCTAACATGGTGAAACCCTGTCTCTACTAAAAAATACAAAAAACTAGCCAGGCAGGGTGGCGGGTGCTTGTAGTCCCAGCTACTCGGGAGGCTGAGGAAGGAGAACAGCGTGAACCCAAGAGGAGGAGCTTGCAGTGAGCTGAGATCTGACCACTGCACTCCAGCCTGGGTGACAGAGCAAGACTCCATCTCAAAAAGAATAAAAAAAGATGAATTCACACATTACAAAGAAGTTTCTCAGAAAGCTTCTTTCTAATTTAAATCTGAGGATATTTTCCTTGTCACCATAGGCTTCGATGCCATCCAAAATATCCTTTCTCAGATTCCTGAAAAACAGTGCTACCAAACTTATCCATGAAAAGAATCGTGCAACTCTGTGAGATGAATTAACACATCACAAAGCAGTTTCTATGAAAGCTTCTTTCTAGATTTTATATGAGGATATTTCCTTTTCCACCCTGCATGCACTCCAAAATATCCATCTAAGACATGAGAGAAAAAGAGAGTAAGCCAAACGTACTCCCTCAACAGGAAAGTTGAACTATGTTTGATGAATGCACATATCATCAAGGGAGGTTCTGCAAAATCTTCTCTCCTGTTTTTTACCGAGAATATTCTTATTCTACCTTAGTCTCTACGCGTCCCAAAATATCCTCAGCAGATGCCACAAAACAGGTTAACCAACTGCTCCATGAAAAGCAATTGATGGAACGCTGTGAGATAGTTGATCATCACAAAAGTAGTTTCGCAGGAAGCTTCATTTCCAGTTTTTATCTGAGGATATTTGCTTTTCCCCACCATATGCCTCAAGGCGCGTCCCAAATATCCCCTTCTCAGGTATCCCACAAAACAGTGATGCCAAAGCGTTCCCCTCAACAGAAACATTTAGATGATGAGATGAATGCACCATCCACAAAGGAGTTCTCAGAAAGATTCTCACCAGTTTTCCTGACGATATTTCCTTTGCGCCGATTTGGACTCCTCTATGCGCTCCTGAATATCCCTTTGCAGATTCCCAAAACCGTGTTACCAATCTGCTCAATGAAAAGAAAGGTTTAACTCTGTGAGATGAATTCACACATCACAAAGCAGTTTCTCAGACAGCTTCTTTCTAGTTTAAATCTGAGGACGTTTCTTTTTTCACCATAGGCTTCAATTTGTTCCCAAATAACTCCTCTCAGATATCACAAAAACAGTGATGATGAACTACTAAATCAACAAAAATGTTAAACTCTATAAGATGAATACACAAATCACAAAACCGTTTCTCGAAGAGCTTCTCTCCACTTTTCATCTGAAGTTATTTCCTATTTCACCATAGGCTTCTAGGAGCTCCCGATTATCCCTTTGCAGATATCATGAAAGCAGTGCTACCAAAATTCTCAAAGAAAACAAACGTGTAATTCTGTGTGGTGAATTCACCCATGACAAAGAAATTTCTCAGAACGTTTCTTTCTAGTTTTTATCTCAGGATATTTTCTTTTCCACCATCAGCTTCCATGCACTCACAAATATCCCTTCTCTGACACCACAAAAACAGTGATGCCAAACTGCTCTCTCAACAGAAAGATTTACCTCTATGAGATGAATGCACACATCACAAGGGAGTTATCAGAATCTTTCTCTCCAGTTTTTACCTGAAGATATTTCCTTTTTGAACATTGGCCTCTATCTGCTCCCAAATATCCCTTGCATATTCCACAAAAAGAGTGCTAACAAACTGCTCAATGAAAAGAAAGATTTAACTCTGTGAGATGAATTCATCCATCACAGAGCAGTTTCTCAGAATGTTTCTATCTAGTTTTTATCTGAGAATATTCCCTTTGTCACCATAGGCTTCAATGTGATCCAAATTATCCCTAATCAGATTCCTCAAAAACAGTGCTACCAAGCTTCTCCATGGAAAGAATCATGTAAGTCAGTGAGATGAACTCACAAGTCAGAAAGCAGTTTCATGGAAAGTTTCTTTCTAGTTTTTGTCTGAGGATATTTCCTTTGCCACCATAGGTTTCAATGTGCTCCCAAATATCCTATTGTAGATTCCACAAAAACAGTTTTACCAAACTACTCCAAGAAAAGAATCATGCTACACTGTGAGTTGAATACACACATCACAAAGAAGTTTATCAGAAAGCTTCTTTCTAGTTTTATCTGAGGGTATTTCCTTTTCATGATAGGCTTCAAGGCATTTCAAAATATCCTTTTTCATGATAGGCTTCAAGGCATTTCAAAATATCCCTTCTCACATTCCCCAAACACAGTGCTATTAAGCTTCTCCATTAACAGAATGGTGTAACTCTGTGAGATGAATTCACAAATCACAAAGCAGTTTCTCAGAAAGCTTCTTTCTAGTTTTTTTATGAGGATATTTGCTTTGTCAACATAACCTTCAATGCGCTCTGAAATATCTGATTGCAGATTCCAAGAAAACAGTGTTAGCGAATTGCTCAATGAGAACATTATAAGTCTCTGAGATGAATTCACACATCATGAAGCAGTTTCTCAGAAAGTTTCTTTCTAGTTATTATCTGAGGATAATTCCTTTTTCACCATATTTCTCAATGTGCTCCTTAATATCGCATTGCAGATTCCACGAAATAAGTGTTATCAAACTTCTCAATGAAAAGTAAGGTGTAACTCTGTGAAATGAATTCACACATCACAAAGAAGTTTCTCAGAAAGCTTCTCTCTAGTTTTTATCTGAGGACAACATTCAAAGACATCCAAAATATCCCTTCTTAGATTCCGTAAAAACAGTGCTACCAAACTTCACCATGAAAAGAAAGGTGTAACTCAGTGAGATGAATTCAAAAATCACATAACAGATTCTCAGGAAACTTCTTTCTAGTTTTTGTCTGAGGATATTTCCTTTGTCACCATAGGCTTCAATGCTATCCGAAATATCCCATTGCAGGTAGCAAGAAAACAGTATTAGCAATCTGCTTAATGAAAAGAACAGTGTAAATCTGGGAGATCAATTCACACATCACAAAGCAGTCTCTCAGAAAGTTTCTTTTCGGTTTTTGTCTGAGGATATTTACATTGTCCACATACAATTCAATGAGCTTCCAAATATCCTGCTGCAGTTTCCAGGAGGACAGTGTTATCAAACTGCTCAATGAAAAGAATGGTGTACATCTTTGAGATGAATTTACAGATCACAAAGAACTTTCTCAGAAAGCTTCTTTCTACTTTTTATCTGAGGATATTTCCCTTGTCACCATAGGCTTCAAAGGGATCCAAAATATCCCTTCTCAGATTCCCCAAAATGAGGGCTACCAAACTGATTCATGAAAACTATCTTGTAACTCTATGAGATGAATTCACAAATCACAAGCAGTTTCTAAGAAAGATTCTTTCCAGCTTTTATCTGAGGATATTTCCTTTGTCACCATAGGCTTCAAGTCACTCCCGAATATCCTATTGCAGATTGCAGGATAAAAGTGTTATCAAACTGCTCAATGAAAAGTACAGTGTAACTCTGTGAGATGTATTCAATACATCACAAAGAAGTTTCTCAGAAAGATTCTTTCTAGTTTTATCTGAGGGTATTTTCTTTTTCATCCTAGACCTCAAAGCACTCCAGATATACCTTTACAGATTCCACGAAAGCAGTGTTAGCAAACTGATCCATGAAAAGAAACGTGCAACTCCATGAGATGAATTCATGCATCATGAAGAAGTTTCCCAGAAAGGGTCTTTCTAGTTTTGATCTGAGGATATTTCCTTTCTCACCATAGGCTTCAAAGTGATTGAAAATATCCCTTCTCGGGGGCAGAGCAAGATGGCCGAATAGGAAGAGCTCCAGTCTCCAACTCTCAGCGCCAGTGACACAGAC
>NW_016812300.1:16984-23093 GCF_001698545.2 Rhinopithecus bieti | reverse complement strand
AAGCTTCATCTCAGGGGTGTACCCTGCCGTGTGAGGTGTCAGTCTGCATCTAATGGAGGATATCTCCCAGTTAGGCTACTCAGGGGTCAGGGACTCACTTGAGCAGGCAGTCTGTCCGTTCTTAGATCTCAACCTTCGTGCTGGGAGATCCGCTGCTCTCTTCAAAGCTATCAGACAGGGGCACTTACCTCTGCTGAGGTTTCTGCTGCTTTTTGTTTAGCTATGCCCTGTCTCCAGAGGAGTAGTCTACAGAGGGAGGCATGCCTGCTTGAGCTCCGGTGGGCTCCACCCAGTTTGAGCTTCCCCAGAGGCTTTGTTTACCTACTTAAGCCTCAGCAATGGCGGACACTCCTCCCCCCCAGCCTCGCTACCACCTTGCAGTTAGATCTCTGACAGCTGTGCTAGCAATGAGGGAGGCTCCTTGGGCATGGGACCCTTTGGGCCAGGTGTAGGGTATAATCTCCTTGTGTGCCATTTGCTAAGACCCTTGGTAAAGCACAGTATTTGGGTGGGAGTTACCCAATTTTCCAGGTGTTGTGTGTCTCAGTTTCCCTTGGCTAGGAAAAGGAATTCCCTTCCCCCTTGTGCTTCCCAGGTGAGGCGATGCCTCACCCTGCTTCAGCTCTCCCTGGCCGGGCTGCACCAGCTGACCAGTACCCATTATCCAGCACTCACCAGTGAGATGAACCTGGTACCTCAGTTGAAAATGCTGAAATCACCCGTCTTCTGTGTCACTCACGCTGGGAGCTGGAGGCTGGAGCTGTTCCTATTTGGCCATTTTGGGTGCCACCTCCTGAATATATCATTCTGCTTTCTCCTGGCCTGTAAGATTTTTGCTGAGAAGTCTTGCTAGACATATTGGAGCTTCTTTATATGTTATTTGCTTATTTATTTTCTCTTACTGCTTTCCAAATCCCCTTTTTGTCTGAGCTTTGACAGTTTTATTATAATATGTCTTGGAATAGTCTTAGTTGTATTGAATCTCATTGGTGATCTTGATCTTCTTTAACCTAGATAATTACATCTTTCCCTGGGTTTGGAAAGTATTTTGCTATCATTTCTTTAAATAATATTTCTACTCCCTTATTTCTCTACTCACTCTTGAATGCCAATAACTTGTACATTGTACATTTTATCTTTTGATGCTATCCCATAAATCCCATAAGCTTTCTCTATTCTTTTTAGTACCTTTTTCTCCTCTGTGTATTTTTCAATAATCTGTCTTTCTGTCTACATATTCTTTCTTCTGCTTCAGTAATTCTGCTGTGGATGCTCTATTATATTTTTCATTTTATTCATTGTAATATTCAGCTCAGCATTTCTGTTTGATTTTTATATTATTCTTTCAATTTCTTTGTAATAGTTTTTATTTTGGTTAGTTATTATTTTCCTTATTTTCTTGAATTGTTTCTGTGTATTTTATTAAAGTTTGTTAAGCTTCCTTAAAATAGTTGTTTTGTATTTGCTATCACTCAATTTATACATCTCCATCTCTTCAGGGGCAATTGCTGGCACCTTACTTTGTCCATTTGGTGATGTCATGCTTCCCTGATTGTTCTTGACCCTTATGGTTATAAGTTGACGTCTGCCTATTGAAAAGGTAGGTACTTAAATCAGTCTTCATAGTATTGCTTTGTCTAGGAATATTTTTCAACAATAATCCTGTCCAGGGATTTTGAACCAGTCATCTGGTGTGTTCCCTAAACTGTAATCCCTGCAGTCGTTGAAGACCTGGGGGTACTCTAAGCCTATGACTTCTGTGGCCAGTGCAGCAGTGGGTTGGAATTCTATGGCTTCTGAGACTGGGATAGTGCCAGGCTAGAATTCAGTGGTCCCTTCTGAGGCTGGCACAGCAGTGGGGTGCACCCAAAGCTCATGGCCATTGAGATCTCCATGTAGTTATGGGTTATTTGGAGTCCAAAGCTGCTATAGTCAGCCAGTGGTGATGCAGGCCAGAATTCAAGTCCATCTCATACATGTTTATGGGTTTCCATATGGCACTGAGGCAGATCTAGAGGTTCAGTTTAGAGATATTGGCATGTAGGTCTGTCTGGTGCTAGGTTTCACTATGGCATGACCCAGGATTGAGGTCCAAGCAAAGTCCAATGCTTACTTCTCTGTCTTTCCCTAAGATAGTATCTCTCTCTGCACTGTTCCCTGATGTTGGGGGATGGATAACATGTGTAAGGTAAAATTGTCCTTCCTACCCTCTTCAATGTGTCTTTTTTTATCATTATGTTATAACCAGGGGCTGTGATCACTCACCTGGTTTTCTTAGCTCTTGTAAAGATATTTAATGCACAGATAATTATTCAGATTATCCATTTCCTATGGGAGGAAAAAGTTATCCATTTCCCATGCTTTTTTGGGAGAATGGTCACTGGAGAATTCCATTCCAATATTTTGCTCCACTTTCCTCCCAAATAAAAAGAAGACATTTGAGAAATCAATGTACATAAGAAAATAATAAAATGAGTTTCCACTTGTAAGTTAATAGCATGTTTTAGGCTCTAGTTAAAAAATGTTTTGTAAATTAGGTCATCCGGTTTATCCAGCAAACAGAAAAATCAAATAGTAAGAGGGTAATTAATTATTACTCATCTTATATGAGAAAATTAGAACTCATATTGAGATTGGTGAGTCAAAAGTCACACACCTTATCAGTGGCCAAATTAGTGTGCCTGGAATATAAATAAAAACCAGTCTCATCCCAATAAGCAGGCTTAGGTTCTATGGTAGATAAGATTGCATTGAACTGTGAGTTATATAAGCCTTTTTGTAGGCATATTTGGAGAATACATTATATTAATATTTTGATTCTTTCCCTAAGATGGGAAAATAAGAAAAAAATAAGAATCATGATGTGCACATATTATTCACTTTTATTCACCAAAATAACTAAATATTTAAAGCATTATATTAAAGCTATAGAATATATAAAGTTGAAAAGATGAATAAAACTCTTCACCAGACTCAGAGGAGTTTGTAATCCTCAAAGGGAGATATACACATGACTCAAGAAGGTCATATTAATTCCACTGTGGTAAATAAAGGAAGGGTTTGTGAAGTAGGTAGAGTTTAAACTGAGACTCAGAAGATGGACACGGTTTTTTAAATGAAAAGAGTGGTGCTGTTTTTTATGTGGAAGAGGGTACTGAAACACAGAACTTTAAGAAAAACATATAGGAGGGGCATAATATGAAAAAATGAGCTAGGAGCTGACTTGCATGATAGCTAAATAGAAGAGTGAAAACAATTGTATTTTCATTAGGATCAGTCTTTGAAGTTGAGAAGGAGGGAAGATAGAAATCAAAACTATTGCTTTGGTGAAAGACAATACTATAGAAATAATAAATTGGGCCAGGAATGGTGACTCACACCTGTAATCACAGCATTCTGGGAGGCTGAGGAGGGTGGATGGCTTGAGTCCAGGAGTTCAAGACCAACCTCAGCAACATGGTGAAACCCCGTCTCTACAAAAAAAAAAAAAAAAAAAAAAAAAAAAAAAAAAAAAACAGGCATAGTGGTGCACACCTGTAGTCCCAGCTACTTGAGAGGCTGAGGTGGGAGAATCACTTAAACCCAAGAGACAGAAGTTGCAGTGAGCCAAGATTGTGGCACTGCACTCCAGCCTGGGCTATAGAGTAAGACCCTATCTCCCTACATCAAAAAAAGAAAAAAGAAAAGATAAACTGACTTATAAGTCTTTCAAGAATAATTTGATTATTATAGATTAGGAGATATTCTAAAATGATTCAAAAATAATATCTATGAAGTGCTATATTACTAAACAAAAAGGGGACTAGCTACTAAATATCAATTAATCCCAGGAAATACCAGTCAGTATATAGGTCCCACCATTTTCAGAGCATGATGGGGATAAAAATTGCAAAGTATAAAACATACTTATCCTTGTTATAAAAGCTCACTAATTCAGATGTCTGGATCCTATGGGAAGCTATGTTGGCCCAGGGACAGGACATGAAGATTGAGACAAGAGGACTGAAAGTAGGATGGGTAGGATAGTATGAAGTCAGAAGTTGGTAAAATATATCTTTAAAAAAGGGCACACAAATTCACTTAAAACACACACACACACATAAATATGAGTCATCTAAAGATGTAAAAATCACTAGGAAAAAAAACATAAGAAATTCACATTCCAAATAAGTAGCATTAGATAAAAGTATCGACAAGATCTGTCAAGGATAGAGGAGGCAGTGAATGTCACATGTTATTCACTCTACATAAGAATCAAAGTTCTTGAGTCAACATCTATATGTCCACGAGAGATCCATTCATGGCAAAAAAAAAAAAAATTATTCACGTTGAGCTGAGTCAGGGAAAACCAAGACATCTAACACATATATATGTATTAAACAATACAGGAATTGAGAAACATTTAAAATAATTAGAATTATATTTCTCATTTATTTGAAAACCATACCATTCTATGCTCCAGTGATTATGGCTTGTCAATTCGTACTCACCCAGATGAAGTCAGGAAAAACTTCCAAACAATTCTAGAATGCCAAAACACTAAGATTCCAGTCAGTGAAACAGAAAGCAGGAGCCAACGAGTAGATATCCCTATAATCAATTGAAACACTGAAGAAAGTCAACTCTAAACTTATTCTTACAGTAACAATTTAAATTTTCTATGTATCATAACAATTATTCTCCAATATAAATTTCTGTTTTCAAGATCACGCCGCATTCATTTTATTTTTTATAACCTCCTCAGCAGGTTCTGGATTCCCTGCTTGATCTACTTGGTTCTCATACCATAAACAATGGCGTTCAGAGCTGGGGGAATGAGGTGGTGCAGGATGTTGAGCAGGATGGAATCCACAGGAATTGTCTTCCTGGCCAGGTTAGTGATGACCAGAACCAGCAGGACTGTGCTGAAAAAGAGGATTAGGATGAAGTGGGAACCACACGTGCTCAAGGCCTTGGCCATAGCACCCTCGGCCTTGATACTTAGCACAGTTTTCAAGATTAAAAAAATAAGAGAGAACAATAAGGATGAGGTCAGAGCCCAGGAGGGTCCAGCATGTAACAAACTGGTAGCACTGATTCAAGTTGATGTAATCACAAGAGAGTTTAAAAACAGACGCGTTAGTACAGATGCAGTTCTTGATGATGTGTCCTGCACAGTATCTGAGTCGAGAAGAAATTATGGGGATAGGCATAGTAAGAAGGCCATTCCTGACCACAACAAAGATGGCAGCCCTAGTGACAAATTGATCAGTGATGATGAATGAGTACTGTAGGGGCTTGCAGATGGCCACATAGTGGTCATAGGCTATGATTATGAATGTGCATGACTCCATAGTCAGAAAACTGTTCAAGATGAACAGCTGAAGGAAGCAGGCAGGGAAGCTGATTGACCTGAGATCAAACCAGAAGATGGCCAGGACCTTGGGGATGATGGTGAGGCAGAGTACAATGTCCAGTAGGGAGAGGAGGCTGAGCAGGTAGTACAGGGGCTGGTGCAGAGAGGTTTCCATACAGATGGTGGTTAGAAGGGTGGCATTGGCCCCCATGGCCAGGAGGAAGAGGAGGCTGAGGGGCAGAGACAGCCAGTGCTACCAGCTCTGGAAACTGGGGAAACAAATGAGGAAGAATTCAAAGACTGGGGAAGCAGAGCAAGATGGCCGAATAGGAACGGATCCAGTCTCCAACTCCCAGCGCGAGCGACACAGAAGACAGGTGATTTCTGCATTTTCGACTGAGGTACTGGGGTCATCTCACTGGGGAGTGCCGGACAATCAGTGCTGGTCAGCTGCTGCAGCCCGACCAGCGAGAGCTGAAGCAGGGCAAGGCATCGCCTCACCTGGGAAGTGCAAGGGGGAAGGGAATCCCTTTTCCTAGCCAGGGGAACTGAGACACACAACACCTGGAAAATCGGGTAATTCCCACCCCAATATTGCGCTTTAAGCAAACGGGCACACCAAGAGAATATATCCCGCACCTGCCCGGGAGGGTCCCACGCCCACGGAGCCTCCCTCATTGCTAACACAGCAGTCTGTAATCTAACTGAAATGGCAGAAGTGAGGCTGGGGGAGGGGCGCCCGCCATTGCTGAGGCTTAAGTAGGTAAACAAAGC
>NW_016812300.1:0-12866 GCF_001698545.2 Rhinopithecus bieti | reverse complement strand
CGTCCTTTGTAGGGACATGGATGCAGCTGGAAACCATCATTCTTAGCAAACTATCACAAGAACAGAAAACCAAACACCGCATGTTCTCACTCATAGGTGGGAACTGAACAATGAGATCACTTGGACTCGGGAAGGGGAACATCACACACTGGGGCCTATCATGGGGAGGGGGGAGGGAGGAGGGATTGCATTGGGAGTTATACATGATATAAATGATGAATTGATGGTTGCTGACTAGTTGATGGGTGCAGCACACCAACATGGCACAAGTATACATATGTAACAAACCTGCACGTTATGCACATGTACCCTAGAACTTAAAGTATAATAAAAACAACAACAACAACAACAAAATATTCTAATAGTCATATTAAAAGAATAAAACAAAACAAGCAAAAAAAAAAAAAAAAAAAAAAAAAAAACAAAGACTGGGGAAGTGGAGTTGTTGCTGGGTAATGTCATGAAATAAATTCTCAGCTGAGAAAACTTCACCTGAAATTGTGTTTGATAAGACACAGGAATTAGAAATAGAAAACAAAGCTGTTAAAATATTTGCTAACACTTTCTAATTTATAAAATGTATGAGATACAGATGACCAATCCCAAATGAAGGCAAACTTTAGTAAATATTAACACAAGTAGTGAAAGGTTTAGTAAATTATTTCTGAAGTTAATTTAGAAAAGCAAATAAAACAGACTAGACAAAGGTTTAGAAGGAAAATGATTTTTAAAAAGTCATTAAAACGGCTGTAAAACACAAAAAAATTCCAAATTATACTGGCAAAGCAAACTGAATAATTTGTAGATCCCACAGGCTAGAAACATCCATAAGTTTACAGAGTAATCTAGAATTAATAAATATGTCATAAAATAATTTAATTACAGGGTCCTTTCAGTAAGTAATACATAATTCGTTAGATAGGGGGAAAATAATTATTCCTCTCTTTTTATTATACACCAAAGTACATTTGAGATGGAAAAGATGTATAATATACTCCCAATCCTATTATAAACTAGAGGAAAATAAAAGTAAATATTGATTAAATATATAGAGGAACTCCCAAACTCCCTATCACTCTGACATATTGTACTGTGTCACAACCCATCCTAGACATACTTGATCCAAGCCTGCACAGGTGCAATTCACTGTTCCTATAGAAAGTTAGACTCAAAGGTTATCCTGTTTTCATTAACATTTATAACCATAACCTAAAATGAGAACTTAGTACACATATTGATGACAATAACTTTCTCTGGTTAATTCATTCCTCTACCAACTTCAAGCAATTTTTCATATTTTCTGTTATTTTCAAATACTAAATCTCCTCTTCTCTCAGATAATCTCTCTAACTGCTTCATAAAGGCAGTAGAAACATCAGATGCAAGTCCTCTACTTCCCATGTTAGACTCATAAACTCATCATCATCTACATCCTTGCTCTCCTTATTGCACCAGCAGAGTCAAGGATCTATCCCTCCTCTGAATGGCAATCCTTGACCTCACAATTTGATTCTATTCACCTTGACCTTCTTAGGAATCCTGACTTATGAATTATCCAGCCCATTCCCTAAGTATTCAACTCTTCCTAAATCCTTCCCTTGGATATTCAAAATGTGCAAGTCTCTCGTATCTTAATTATTTTCTTAATCTATCTCACATCCTCATTTGGATAAAGACCATAATTTCATTTTTTTGAGAAAAATACCAATCTCTTTCTTCTTCCTATTTCACACCCAAACTTAAAGGACCAAAGGAGGCAAAGGACATGAAAAAGCAGAACAGTGACTGTTGGCTTCAGTAGTTCAATTGAGAAGTAGTCAGTGGGTGAAAAAATGGCCTTGAGGATGAGGAAAATTGGCATGTTTTAGAGGTATAAATATAATGATAGTGCTATAAAGGCAGTGATTAGACTAGTTGCATAGAAGAAGAAAAGGTAGAATTCTAAGACTGCACTGTCTTTTCTGACTCAAATGACTAAGAAAGTTTCACAAAACAAAAAATAGGCTCTCAAAAGATTTCATATATGTTGTGGAGGCAGATTATGGATCCAATTTTGACATGTTGAGTTTATTGGATCTGTAAACTATCAAAATATATATGAAACAAAATGTTAGAGAAAGCATTTTAAATTCACTTGAAGGTTAAAGAATTGGAAATCATCAACACATAACATATAGCTCAAACCATAGGACTTTAATAGATATACTTATGGAGAATATATAAATTAAAGACAAAAAGAGCATAAAATAGAACCCCAAGAAACACCTACCCTTAATCTTAGGCCCGAAAGAGGTAAAGAGATTGCAAGGAGACCTAAAAGGAATGAACAGAGACATAATTGAAAGTCAAATGGAGTGAACAGATATGCTCACATGAAGAATTTTAGTAACGTGAGAAAGAGATTATCCATTGTATTTGGCAATTAGGTAATCATTGGTGGTCCAAGCAAAGTTTCATTTGAAAAGAGAAATAGAATGCCGGAAGACAGAGAGCCAGCAGGACTGGAGTGAATGGACACAGAGAGGACTGATCACCTCATCGGAGATCTTCACTTCAACAAACAGTTTCACAAGGAGGGAAAACTGAATGCACAGGTAGAACAGCATGTATTAATGCATAGATTTTTTTTTTTTTTTTTTTTTTTTAAAAAAAACAGTGTGAATACATTTAAACTGAGGGGCAAAAGACTAGGAAGAAAATATTGGTGATAAAATGGGGAAAAAAGATAAAGCCACAGCTTTGGGGAGACAACTACTATTTCCATTTAAATACTGCACAAAACACACCACTGCCTAACTTTCTCTCTTCTCTCTCCCCAATCCACCATAAAATCTCTGAAGTACATAGAACGTATTTTCTCTTTTTTTATTTCATGTTGTTTTTACAGTACCCGGAACTTAATAAATTATTAACAAATGTTTGTGAGGTAAATGTCTTAATTGTGGAAAGGGTGTTGACTTTTAAAGACTGAAATAAGGAAGAAAAAGGAAAATATTAACCAAAGAAACTAGGGGACCTGGTTTCTTTGTGGAAACTGAGGCAAGCCGCGGGGAGAAGCTCAAGATAATAGGAGCTGAGTGAGCTGTGGGCCAGAGGTAGGGACAGTGACAGCACAAATCTCTTGTGGAAGCTTGGGGGATCTTAAACAAGTCATTCAATTTTAGTGCTCTCTGGCCCCAAAAGCCTGACACTTGGTGGGAGGGATACCCCTGATTCACCCCACTGACCTACTAGGTCATTACCTTCATACATACAGTGCCACCAAACTACCTGGTAGTTCCTCCAAATGAAGAGAATGTCTTAGAGATCTTGCAATCCACCACTGCAGAAAATATCCCATCATTTTAAAATGTTCTCATTTCTTGCCCTCTGCTCATTTTCTCTTCCTTAGTCCACTGTCTCTGAATCCTTTCCTTAACTTGTGCTTTTTCCCACCTCTTATGTGTAGTCTCCATTTACAATTGTGCTTTACAGTTCCCAGACTCTGATCCATCCTCTTCAAGTCCTCATTCCTCTCACATTGTGGAGAATTATTCTAACTCAATTCATCTTCTGCTACCTGGATTTTACTAAGAAGACTGTACTTAGTATAAAGGATAAGAGAGGAGAGTATGAAAAGGAATGGGAGTAGAGAAAAAGTGATTAGATACTTGGACATACTGTCAGATGGAGTTATAGACATAAATATGAATCAAACTTTTGATATATTCTGTTAATAACTATTATAAAGGAACACTGCACTGACAGAAGTAACAGTGATCAGAGAGAAGTGGATAAATTTTATTCTGCTTTGCTTTTGTTCAACTATGCTTTGAATATTATGTCCAATTCAATGCACCCTGATTTGGGGACCACTTCTGAAACTGTACCACACAGAAAAAAGTACCCAGGATAAAGAAGATACTAAAAACTCATTTTAAGAAATAGATATTTTAACTAAGTGAAGTCTTCCAAAACATATGACTGACCTTCAAGGGGAAGAAGAGAAAACTAGGGCTATTAGGAAAAAAATCACAAGGAAGTCTGTTTCTGCTGCCTATAAATCATGTCTAATAATGAGAGGAACCTTTTTCTCCTATTAAGACTGGAGCATGTTGGGAGAAGGCAATGAGCACATTTCCTCACCAGCTCTTGCCCTGAGCCTCTTGGACTTGTGTCATATTTAACTCAAAATGCTGTCCCAGAACCATTATTTCCCTCTTTTAATTCCCTAGATTGCGATTTCTGGGCACACATGCATGAAGTTCTCAGCCACAGAACACATGGGATCCCTTGTATGGAATAATATGAGATTGCTGAGACTATAGAAGAGCCTTCCATGAAGAAACTTGGATTCCTAAATCTTCATGCAATCGGTATCAGAGCCCATGGACTTTTTCTTCTTATTTTGTGGGGATCAATATAAGCATGAGGAGAAAGTCTACTGTTGAGTCCTCTGATGACCCAGGGTCTCCTGGCCCAACACAGCATTGCTCCCCTCCCTTATCCGTGAAACTCACAGAGGATACAATAGATTAGGTCCTGCTTGAGGAATCGACTGCCTGCATCCAGTAACCAGAGCTGAAACTGCTTCCCAATCTAGAGGGTTTTATGATCTACAGTCACTTCCTCACACTGTCCCATCCCCTTCTCCAAGCCAGCTGGGAGCAGTAGTTTGGGATACTGGGTCCCAGTAGTTAAGTTAAAGGTTCCCATGAGAGCCAGGCTGGAGTGGCACAATCTCAGCTCACTGCAACCTCTGCCTCCCAGGTTCAAGCGATTCTCCTGCCTCAGCCTCCCGAGTAGGTGGGATTACAGGCACCTGCCACCACGCCTGGTTAATTTTTGTATTTTTAGTAGAGACAGGGTTTTATGTCAAGTGACCCACCTGCCCCTGCCTCTGAAAATGCTGGAATTACAGGCGTGAGCCACCGTACCCAGCAGGGAACAGTATTTAAATATGAGTGAGAATTCAATTCTGCATGTGTCTACTTAACTACACAGACCATCCCCCTAAACATTCTCTTATTCTACATTCAACATCATAAGATGTTGTATTGACAGATTTCCTTGTATTGAAACTTTTCAGAATTTCTTAACAAACCTACAATATTTCCTTCTTTTTATGGTAACTGAAATTCAACTCTACTATTTGATATCTGTATGAATTTTCACAGCTAATTTACTATACGTAATCTCAGTCATTAAATATTTATTTATAATTATAAACTATATGTCCAGAATGAGATTAGTCACAGGGATAAGAGATAATGGTCCTTGCTCTCATCAAAATTTTATTATGGTAATTGCATTACATTATAGTATCAGTAGCTTCCCATCGTTCATAAAATAAAACCAACTTTCCTAATATGGACTACTGAAAAATATGTATGAACTGGACTGTAAGCTTCATGAGGACTAAATTCATGTTAATTTTGTTCCCTATTAATATGATGTCTAGTACAGTGTTTACAATGTGGTAGAATCAACATACTTTTATCGAATTAATTCAAGATCGTACATTCTCCATCTCCTCCTTACTTCTTCAGTGTATTTAGAACCACTTTTTTTCAGTGAATGATTATTCCTGCCATAGTCATTGTTGAATGTCTCTTGGGGTTGTGATTATGAAGTTAAAGTGAAATCAGTCAGTTGATTTTTTTTTCCTTCACCTCCTAGGTCCAACCACAGAGAAGGCAAACAGTTGGGTTTAATCCAGTATGTTCTTAATTTTCTACCTGACCACAAATCTCTTGTGTTCTTTGACCTATTTTGTGGTTGAGCAGGCTGATCTCTATGGCCTAGTTCAACTGAGCTTTCTGAAATGACTTCCTGGCTTCCAGTTCAGATAATAGTAGCCACCTGAAGGAGATCAAAATATGGACGGACAAGGTTGGGCATTTATTATTATTCCTATCTTTTGCTTTGATACCGTTCTGTTAGTGGCTGTTTCTTTGTAGCCAGAGGTCCTATTGGGAAGCATCTCTTCCAAAGCTCCAGTGCTAAGTTTGAGGAAAGTTACTTCCTCTCCTTGCCCTTCAGGACTGGGGCTGGTAGTGAGTTCCTGCTGTTGTTATCTCCTACGTGCTTCTTATTGATTCCCTTGACCCTGCCAAGACCCCTATAAATAGTCTCTTTATTAAACTCTTTTTTTTTTTTTCGAGACTGAGTCTTGCTGTGTCACTCAGGCTGGTGTGCAGTGGCATGATCTCAGCTTACTACAAACTCCATCTCCTGGTTTCAAGCAATTCTGCCTCAGCCTCCCAAGTAGCTGGGATTGCAGGCACCCACCACCATGCCTGGCTAATTTTTGCATTTTTAGTAGAAATGGGGTTTCACCATGTTGGCCAGGCTGGTCTCTAACTCCTGATCTCTTGATCTGTCTGCCTCGGCCTCTCAAGAGTGCTAGGATTACAGGCATGAGACACTACACCCAGCCTCTTTATTAAACTCTTGTCAGTGAAATCCTTTTCTTATGCTGTTTCCTGCTCATATTGTAAACGGTACAGTAGTTAGTACCAGAAGGGTACTGAAGAATAGACACTTAACATGAGATGCTAGGATTCAGTTATTCACATATTGATGAGAATGTGGATAACTAACTTTCCAAGGCAAAATGGAACATTGGATGTAGCATGGAATGGCATCCCAATAATGCAAATTACCAGCAGTTTGTGTAGAACGACAGACAGGTGGAGGACAAGGATCTATGGTGAGGACTGTACGCTGTCTGGGTGAAAATCCTAGCACCATCACTTACTAGCCATGGTACTTTGGACAAATCACTTTACCTCTCTGGGTCTCAGTTTTCACATTTAACATGACGATAGTAATAGTGACCTATTTTGTAGAATGCTTGTGAAGATTAAAACAGTCAACACTTAGAACAATACTGAGCTTGTAGTAAACACTATATGAGTTAGTTATTATCAGTTGCACTATTTTATATGAAACTGATTCCTTGGTGTCCTCATCTTTTCTTTTGGGTGATTACTCCTCATATACTCCTCAGACTTTTCTCCTACTGGGCACCAACTGTAAAATATAAAGTTCTACCT
The DNA here is from genome assembly GCF_001698545.2 of Rhinopithecus bieti. Lineage (NCBI taxonomy): Eukaryota > Metazoa > Chordata > Mammalia > Primates > Cercopithecidae > Rhinopithecus > Rhinopithecus bieti. The sequence continues at coordinate 5,829 of NW_016812300.1, read as the reverse complement.
CTAATGCCTGTTTACTTCACTAATATGTATTTTTTTTCTCAGTGTACTGTCATCAGTATAAAGAGAGAGTCCAGATCATCTATTCTGGAGATAAAATACAAAGTCTGGGGCCTGGGCCTGGGCCTGGGCCTACTAAGAGTTCATATCAGACAGCCTCTTAAGGCCAGCGTTTGTGAAAGAAGACATTCTTAGTGAGTGGAAAGGGGGCAGTTCAGGAAAGGAAGATGGTAGAGATAGCTGTTGTCTTGGACTTGGCTCTAAGAGTAAGAGGAAAGGAACTGGGAGAGGCAGAGGAAAAGGGAGAGAAGGAAGGAGTGAGGGAGAAAGAGGGAAAGAATGAAAAGAGGGAAGGAAAAAGGAAGAAGGATTAGAAGAAAAAAGAAAAGGAACTGTAAGGAAAGAGAAGGAATAGGAAGTAAAGGGAAGAGAACAGAAGGGAAATAGGAAGGGGTAAAAGAAAAGAGGGAAAATGAAAGATGAAGGGAAAGGGAAAATGGAAGGAAAAGTTATCTTTTGGCAACAATAGACACTGGAGACTACTAGAGGAGGAAGGGAGAGGGGCAAGGGTGGAAAAACTAACGGTTTGGTGTTATGCTCAGTAACTGGGAAAGGGGATCATTTGTACACCAAACCTCAGCAGCATGCAATATACTCAAGTAACAAACCTGTACATGTACTCCCTGATTCTAAAAGATGCCCACCAATGGTGGATTGGAAAAAGGAAATGTGATAAATATACACCATGAAATACTACACAAACATAAAAAAAAAAAGAGAGAATTTCCAGTCACAACTCTCTCCTTATGGTGTTTGGTGGCTGGAATTCACATACCTTTTGCATCCTAAAATCTATAAATAAATGGGTATTTTATTGGCTTAGAGTTATTTGTAACACTTATTTTACTATCCTAATATCTAGTATAATCTGTAGTAGTAACACTTGTTCAATCATCATTTTGATTATTTGTGATTCTTTTTCCTTCATAGCTCTTACTCAGGCCTTATTAATTTTATCAATCTTTTCTACCAAACCAATGCGGAGATTGGTTAACTTTTCTCTACTGTTTCTGTTTTATATTTTATTGACTCTTCTCTTGTCTTTTTTTTTTTTTTTTTTCACCTTATATTTTAGGATCATGGGGTATACATATGCAAGTTTGTTACGTGGATAAATTGCATGTTGTAGGGGTTTGGTGTACGGAATATTTAGTCATCCAGGTAATGAGAATAAGACCTTGTAGATAGTTTTTTGACCCTCACCCTTCTCCCACCCACCACCGTCAAGTAGGCCCCAATGTCTATTGTTCCCTTCTTTGTGTTCAACTGTATTCAATATTCACTCCTGCTTATACATGTGGTATTTGGTTTTCTGTTCCTGCATTCACTCACAAAGGACAATGGTCTCCTACTGCATCCATATTGCTGCAAAGGACATGATTTCACATTTATGGCTGTGTAGTATTCCATGGTGTATATGTAACACATTTTCCTTATCCAGCCCACCACAGATGGGCATATAAGTTGACTCCATGTCATTGCTGTTGTGAATAGTGCTCCAATGAACATTCAAATGAATGTGTCTTCATCATAGAACTATACATATTCGTTTGGATATATACCCAGTAACAGGATTTCTGAGTCAAATTGTAGTTCCATAGTTAGTTCTTTGAGAAATCTCCAGACTGCTTTCCACAGTGGCTGAACTAATTTACATTACCACCAGCAGTGTATAAGTGTTCCTATTGCTCTGGTATCTTGCCAGCATCTGTTACTTTTTGGCTTTTTGATAATAGCCATTTGACTGCTATAAAATGGTATCTCCTTGTGGTTTTGATTTTTCACTTCTTTAATGGTTAGTGGTGTTGAGTATTTTTTCCTATGCTTGCTGACCACACGCATGTCTTCTTTTGAGAAGTGTCTGTTCATGCCATTTGCTCATTTTTTAATAGGGTTGTTTGGGTTTTTCTTGTTGATTCATTTAAGTTTCTTATGGATTCTTGATATTAGACCTTAGTCAGATGCATAGTTTGCAAATATCTTATCCTATTATATAAGTTATCTGTTTACTGTATTGATAATTTATTTTGCTGTGCAAAGTTTTTTGTTTAACAAGGTCCCACTTGTCTATTTTTGTTTTTGTTGCAATTTCTTTTGGAGTCTTCATCATAAAATATTTACCAGGGCCTATATCCAGAATGATATTTCCTAGATTTTCTTATAGGCTTTTATAGATTTAAGTTTTATACTTAAGTCTTTAATTCATCTTGAGTTGATTTTTTTATGGTAATAGGAAGGTGTCCAGTTTCAATCTTCTGCATATGGCAGCCAGGTATCTCAGCATCATTTATTGAATAGGGAGTCTTTTCCCCATTGCTTGTTATTGTTGACTTTGTTGAAGATAAAATATAGCAGATGTGCAGCATTATTTCTGGGTTCTGTAATCCTTTCCATAGGTCTGTGTGTCTTTTTGTACCAGTACTCTGTTTTTTGGTTACCAAAGCCCTGTAGTACAGTTTGAAGTTGGGTAATGTATTGTTTACAGCTTTGTTCTTTGTGCTTTGGCTATTCAGTATCTTTTTGGTTCCATATGAATTTTACAGTAGTTTTTTTCTAATTCTGTGAAAAATGTCATTAGTAGCTTGGTAGGAATAGTATTGAATCTCTAAATTGCTTTGGGCAGTATGGGGAATATTTTAACAATATTGATTCTTTCTATCCATGAGCATGGAATGTTTTCCCATTTTTTAATGTTGCCTCTAATTTCTTTCAGCAGTGTTTTGTAATTCTGGTTATAGAGATATTTTATCTCCCTGGTTATCTGTATTTCTAGGTTTTTAAATTTTTGTGGCTATTGTAATGGGATTGTATTGTTGACTTGGTTCTCAGCTTGGATAGTATTGGTGTGTATAGGAATGCTACTGATTTTTGTACATTGATTTTGTGTCCTGGAATTTGCTGAAGTTTTTTTTTAAATCAGATTTAGGGGCCTTTAGGCAGAAACTATGGAGTTTTCTAGATATAGAAGGATATCTTCTGTGGAGAGAGATAGTTTCACTTCGTCTCTTCCTATTTGGATGTCTTTTATTTCTTTTTCTTGCCTGATTGCTCTGTCCAGGACTTCGGGTAGTATGCTGAATAGGAGTGGTGAGAGTGGGCATTCTTTTCTTGTTCCAGTTGTCAAGGGGAGTGCTTCCAGCTTTTGCTCATTCAGTATGATGTTGGGTGTGGGTTTGTCATAGCTGGCTTTTATTATTGTGAAGGATGTTCCTTGGATGGATGCCTAGTTTGTTGTGGGTTTTTAACATGAAGGGATGTTGAATGTTATCAGAAGACTTTTCTGTGTCTATTCAGATGATTACATAGTTTTGGTTTTCGTTCTGTTTGTGAGATGAACCCCATTTATTGATTTGTATATGCTGAACCAATTTTGCATCACGGAAATAGACCCTATCTGATCATGGTGGATTAGCTTTTTGATATGCTACTGGATTTAGTTTGCTAGTTTTTGTTTGTTTGTTTGTTTGTTTTTTAGGATTTTTGCATCTATGTCCATTAGGGATATTGGCCTGAAGTTTTCTTTTGTAATTGTGTCTCTGCCAGATTTTGGTATCAAAATGATGCTGGCCTCATAGAATAAATTGGGAAGTCTTTCCTTCTCAATTCTTTGGAATAGTTTCAGTGGGATTGGTACCAACTCTTCTTTACACATCTTGAAGAATTCACTTGTGAATCCATATGATCCAGGGCTTTTTCTGGTTGTTAGGGTTTTTTTATGACTGAGTCAAATTTGGAACTCAATACTGGTCTGTACAGGGTTTCAATTTCTTCCTCATTTCATCTTGGAAGGTCGTATGTTTCGTATGTTCCAGGAATTTATCCATTTTTTCTAGATTTTATCATTTGTGTCTGTAGAGATGTTCATAATAGTCTCTGAAGACTTTCTGTATTTTTGTGGAGTCAATAGTAGCATCCTCTTTGCCGTTTCTGATTGTGTTTATTTGGATATTCCCTTTTTTTATTATTAGCCTAGTTAGTGGTTTATCAATCTTAATTTTTTCTTCACAGAACAACGTTTTGGTTTCATTGATCTTTTGTATAGTTTTTTGCATCTCAGATTCATTCAGTTTATCTCTGGTTTTGGTTATTTCTTTTCTTCTACTAGTTTTGGAGTTGTTTTCTTCTTGTTTTTCTAGTTCCTCTAGGTATGAAGTTAGGTTGTTAAACTTTTGATGTGATCATTTGGCACTATATGCCTTCCTCTTGACATTGCTTTAGCTGTGTCCCAGAGATTCTCATATGTTGTATCTCTGTTCTCATTAGTTTCAGATAATTTATTGATTTCTGCTTTAATTGCATTATTTACCCCAAATCATTTGGGAATGGATTGTTTACTTTCCATGTAATTGTATGGTTTTGAGAGATTTTCTTGGTATTGACTTCTATTTTTGTTGTGCTGTTATCTGAGAATGTAGTTGGTATAATTTCAATTTTGTTGAATTTATTGAGAATTGGTTATAGGTGAGCATGTTATTGATTTTAGATTAGTACCCTGTGCAAAGTAGCAGAATGTATACTCTGTGGATGTTGGGTGGAGTGTTCTGTAGATGTCTCTTAGGTCCATTTATTCAAGTGCTTAGTTTAGGTCCTGAAGATCTTTGCTAGTTTTCTGCCTCAATCATCTGTATGATACTATCAACGGGGTATTGAAGTCTCCCATTACTATTCTGTGGTTATCTAAGTATCTTTATAGGACTCTAAGGACTTCTTTTATGAATGCTCAGTGTTGGCTGCATACATAATTAGGATAGTTGAGTCTTCTCAATGAATTGAACTCTTTATCATTATGAAATGCCCATCTTTGTCCTCATTGATCCCTGTTGGTTTAAAGTCAGTTCTGTGTGAAATAAAAATAGCAACACTTGCCCTTTTTGTGTTCCATTTGCTTGATAGATTTTTTCTCCATTCCTTTGCTTTGAGCCTATGGATATCATTGCATGTGAGACAAAGTTCTTGAAGACAGCACAGAGTTAGGTCTTGCTTCTTTATCAAACTTACAAATTTGAACATTTTAAGTAGGATTTTTACCCCATTTATTCTCAAGGTTAATATTAATATATGCAGATTTGATCCTGTCATGTTTTTAGTTGGTGGTTATGTAGACTTGATTGTGTACTTGCTTTATAGTGCCAACAGTATAGGTACTTAAGTGTGTTTTAGTGGTGGTCAGCAACAGTCTTTCATTTCCATGCTTAGCACTTCCTTAAGGACCTCTTGTAAGGCAGGTCTGCTGCTAACAAATTTCCTTATCATTTGCTTGTCTAAAAAGGATTTTATTTCTTCTTCTCTTATGAAGCTTAGTTTGGCTGGATATGAAGTTCTTGATTGGAATTTCTTTTCTTTAAGGATAGTGATAATAGGTCCGCAGTCTCTTTCGGTTTGTGATGTTTTTGCTGAAAGGTCCACAGTTAATCTGGTGGGCTTCCTTTTGTAAGTGGTCTGCCCCTTCTTTCTAGCTGTCTTTAATACATTTTATTTCATGAAAACCTTGGAGAATCTGATGACTATGTGTCTTGAGGATAGTCATCTTGTAGATGGGGTTCTCTGCATTTCCTGAATTTGAATGTCAACCTCTCTACTGACGTTGGAGAAATTTTCATGGAGAATATTTTCAAATGTGTTTTCCAAGTTGCTTGCTCCCTCTCCCTCTCTTCCAGGGATGTAAATCAGTCATAGGTTTTGTCTCTTAACATAATTGCATATTTAATAAAAGTTGTGTTTATTCTTTTTTATTCTTTATTCTTTTTTTTATTTTATTTTTATTTTTTTATT
>NW_016812299.1:0-1378 GCF_001698545.2 Rhinopithecus bieti | reverse complement strand
GGCTTCTCTTTTCATTGAGTAGTATCATAACACTGTTTTTGTTTAGTCTGTGAAGGGATATTCAGGAGCACTTTGAGGCTTACGGTGAGAAAGGAAACGTCTTCAGATAGAAACTGGAGAGAAGCTTTCTGAGGAGCTGCTTTGTGATGTGTGCATTCCACTCACAGAAATATACCGTTCTCCTCCTAGAGGATTCCAGAATCCCTTTTGGAGAAGAAGCTACCAAGAGACATTCGGGAGTATAGGGAATGCTATGTTGCAAAAGGAAATATCCTCAGACAAAAGCTGAAAAGAAGATTTCTCTGAAACTGCTTTGTGTTAAATATATTTATTCGTCTCACATAGTTAAAACTTTTCTTATATTACGCAGTTTGAAAACTCTGTCACGCACGGATCCAAAAGGGACATTCGGGAGCACATTTAGGCCTACAGTGAAAACGAGATATCTTCAGATAAAACTGGATACAAGCTTTCTGAGAAACTACTTTGTGATGTATGCATTCCATTCAGGGAGATATACCTCTTTTCTCACGAGGCAGCATTTGAACACTGTTCCTGTGAAACCGAAAAAGTGATATTTCAGAGCGCATTGTGGACTATGGCAAATAGTGAAATATAATGAAATATAATCGAGGAAGAAGCGTTCCGAGAATCTGCTCTCTGATATGTGCATTTACTTCACAGAGTTAATGCATACTCTATGTTGCCCAGTTTCAAAACTCTGTCTTTGAAGAATCTGTGAAGGGATAATTAGTGACTCCCAGAGGCTTCTGGTGAGCGAGGAAACGTCTACCGATGAAACCTGCGGAGAAACGTTCTGAGCAACTGTTTTGTGATGTGTGTATTCGTCTCATACATTTAAACCATTCTTCGGATTTAGCAGTTTGAAATCACTGTTTTTGTGGCATCTGAGGAAGGACATTTGGGAGCGATCCTTAGAACACGGAGAAAGAAATATCCTCAGGTAAAATTCAGAAGGAAGCTTTCTATGGAACTGCTCTGTGTCATCTTAATTCCTCTAAATCAGTTAAGCCTCTCTTTTCATTGAGCAGTTTTCTAACCCTGTGTATGTTTAGCATGTGATGGGATACTCGGGAGCACTTTGGGAAATTTCGAAGAAAAAGGAAATATGTTCAGACCGAAACTGGAGAGAAGCTTTCAGAAGAACTGCTTTGTGACGTGTGCATTCCACTCCTGGTGTTATACCTCTCTTCTCATACAGCATCGGAAAACCCTTTTGGAGAAACAGGTACCAAATGATATTATGGAGCATGTTGATGTCGATGGTGAAAAGGAAAATCGCCTCAGACAGAAACTGGAAAGAAGCTTTCTAGGAAACTACTCTGTGATGTGTTTAATCATTTCACATAGATAAAGT
>NW_016812298.1:0-372 GCF_001698545.2 Rhinopithecus bieti | reverse complement strand
AACAATATAATCCACAACAGTAAAGCAAAGTAAATAAAATTATCCCAAGTAAACTAAATAAGGGCAAATGTTGGAACGAAGCTGATACGGGTTTGCTACTTGATTTCAATATGTGTTCAGAATTAGAATACTGATCTGGATTTTTTATTTTATTTTATTTTATTTTATTATTTTTTTTTTGAGATGGAGTCTCACTCTGTCAGGCAGGCTGGAGTGCAGTGGCGCAATCTCGGCTCACTGCAACTCCACCTCCTGGGTTCAAGTGATTCTCCTGCCTCAGCCTCCCAAGAGGCTGGGCCACCACGTCATGTACCACCACACCCAGCTAATTTTTGTATTTTTAGTAGAGATAGGGTTTCACCATGTTTGCCA
>NW_016812297.1:0-370 GCF_001698545.2 Rhinopithecus bieti | reverse complement strand
CACAGACACAGACACACTCACACACTCACACTCACACACACACAGATACAGACACACACACACACACAGACACAGACACACTCACACTCACACACACACACAGACACAGACCCACTCACACACACACACACACAGACACACTCACACACACAGACACACACACTCACACTCACACACACAGACACACACACTCACACTCACACAGACACAGACACACACTCACACAGACACAGACACACTCACACACACACACAGACACAGACACACTCACACTCACACTCACATACACATACACACTCACACTCACACACACACATACACACTCACACTCACACTCACACACACATACACACTCACACTCACACACACA
>NW_016812296.1:3702-8228 GCF_001698545.2 Rhinopithecus bieti | reverse complement strand
TAGATATCCAACAGGAAGTGTTTTATTTTAATATTGGCTTTGTCACTACCCACATTTATATGGATAAATATGATTGATTGTTATGAAATTTATATCATAGCTATTTTCCTACTTTGAACAAAGTGCCCTTTCTCATTCACATTCACCTGCTGTCTTCCATGTGTCACAGAGGAATCTACTGCCATGTGAGAAATGAGCCATTTATCCAAAGAAAATTGCAGCCTGCTAAGACCCATTCTTTAACTTAACTCATCTTACCATAGAAGTCAATGACAATGACTAAGGTGAGACTGTTTACTCTGGCAACATATGCAGATGCATCTTATTTATACTTCTTACTGTAAATAACAGTCATGTTAATCAAATAACACCACAAAATTTGAATTGCTTTGTGTTATGCCTGAGATGGACATCGTACTCACCACATGCTTATCCATAGTGTGGGGAACTGTGGTATGATAGCAGTTGGAAGACAGAGGTGCCATGGTTGGAAACAAAACCCTAAATTGCAAGGAGGAAACAATTGCCTGAAAAGAGACTCCAGATGAGCCCTGTAACTAGAGCAGTTTTGAGGGTATAAGATATATACAAATACGAGCCTGTAGTCACAGCTACCCAGGAGGCTGAGGCGGGAGGATTGCATGAGTTCAGGAGTTAGAGCTGCAGTGAGCTATGATTGTGCCACTGCAGTCTGGCCTGGGCAATAGAGGCCCCTCATCTCTGAAAAACAAATATGTGAAAGAAAAGAAAGAAAGAAAGAAAAGAAAGAAAGAAAGAAAAGAAAGAAAGAAAGAGAGAAAGAAAGAAAAAGAAAGAAAGAAAGAAGAAATAGTTGCACAATTAGTTATAGATTTTAAAGTGATTTCATATTAATTCTCTCATTTGAAGCTCATTAGCTGGGGAGTTAATAGGGCAGTCATATGATTTTTTTTAGTGATGAAACAAATGTATTGCTTTTTTTTTTTTTTTTGGCAGAGTCTCACTCTTGTCACCCAGGCTGGAGTGTAATGGTGCAATCTTGGCTCACTGCAACTTCCATCTTCCAGATTCAAGCAATTCTCCTGCCTCAGCCTCCCAAGTAGCTGGGATTACAGGCACCCACCATCATGCCCGGCTAATTTTTGTATTTTTAGTAGAGACGGGGTTTCACCATGTTGGCCAGGCTGGTCTCAAACTCCCGACCTCGAATGATCTGCCACCTCGGCCTTCCAAAGTGCTGGGATTACAGGCATGAGCCACTGCGCCCAACCAAATGTATTGCTCTTAATAGACACTCAATTAGTGGTTAGTGAAAGTAAGGGGACACTTCACTTTGGCATTTACCGATATATTTACATTATAACATAATTAAAGAGATCTCCACTGATTTATTTTCTATATGTCTGTGTGGAAGGATGACGACCATGAGCAAATAAATTTTGACTCTGCTCTTTTGGTATTTTAACTGAGTACATATAATATTAGAAATCTTGTGTTGGCTATATAAAATTTGTTATTATAAGAATTCAAGGTAGCTTCATGAAGGTTATCTAATACATTTTGTTATTTTTCAAGTATCAATTTGACTCCTATCCACCTTGGTTAAAAGTTTACATTTTATTTCATATTCGGCACATATCTAATTAAGCTTAAACTGAATGCAAGCATGGTATAGGGCATAAGTTATTTAAAAGGAAGCCATTTGTCATTGCAGTGAAATTTGGTCATGGGATTTGTGGCAGCTGTCAGTTCAATGAAGTGCTGCCCACTTACTTTATCTTTGAATCATTTCATTTTTCTATGTTCACACCTCCATTATTCATGCTTATTCCTGGGGACTAGCTGCTATTTTGTTCCACAATAAGGGGCATAGTTTTCAACTTTCTCTACTTCTAGAAGGCATACTTTCAGGCCGGGCACGGTGGCTCACTCCTGTAATCCCAGCACTTTGGGAGGCCGAGGCGGGCAAATCACCTGAGGTCAGGAGTTTGAGACCAGCCTGGCCAACATAATGAAACCCCATCTCCACTAAAAATACAAAAATTAGCCGGATGTGGTGGCAGATGCCTGTAATCCCAGCTACTTGGGAGGCTGAAAGTGAAGAATTGCTTGAACCTGGGAGGCGGAAGTTGCAGTGAGCTGAGATCACACCACTGCACGTGAGAGCAGGAGATTCTGTCTCAAAACAAACAAACAACAACAACAACAACAACAAAATCAGAAGGCACACTTTCTTGTAAGTTTATGAACAAAAATGACCAATGCTTATTATTGTAGTGAAATCAATACTCTGATTTCTTTGCAAAAAGTTAATTAGTTCCAATTCTTTGTACCCTGATAATTAAAACTCACTTTTAAAATTCAACAAAACATTAACACATTCCTTTTATCATCTTTAAGCAGCTTTCAGCCATAATATTTTAAATTGGATGAACATCTCATAGGACAAGACACTTAAATTTGTTAGTATTTCTTATGTTTTAATGAAATATTAACAATGACAGCCCTCCACATTTCTTTTAACATTCATTAGGTCACTTAGGCCATATAGTGCATGAAGAAATAATTATCATCAAAACGCTGTCTCTTACTCAATATGAAAAGCATTCTGATTCAAATTTAATCAAACAATTATTGAGGACAATGCTAAGGGAATGAGATGTATCTTTTATTTATGAAGACTAAAAATAACCTCTTTGCTGTGGCTAGGAATGCTTTATCCAAGGATGGTCCGAGAAACTCGAGAGAAGACTCAAGAAAACCTGTGGTTTTAGTAGCTTAATGAAAGAGCAGAGCCTTTACTTGAAGAACTGTAATTATAAAGACCTACAATTATCCTGCTAAATCAGGATGGGGAATTCTGAGCACCTCACAGTAAGTATCTAAGGGTCTGAAAGAACCAAGAACACCTGGAGAATCTGAGCAGGTACATGACTTGAGGCGGGGTGAGCTTCATGGGGGTGTGAGCTGTGCAATTGCACAGGGCCGAAGACTCAGAAGAGCCCCACATGTGGTTTAATGTTCCGCTTTTGCTTTTTTTGAATGCTTACCAATTTTTCAATAAGGGGCTCCACATTTTTATTTTGTTCTGGGCCCTGCAAATATGTAGTCAGTCCTGACTCAAGGCCATGTGAGAGAGCAGTACTTGGATGAGGTACTTGGATAGTGAAAGACTCATGCTAGCAGTTTCGCCAGCTGGGTACACTGAACAAACCAGAGCAGAGAGCAGCAAAACACTTTTAGGAGGGTAATACTGATTTGGAGAACAGCGAATATTTTGGAGGACTTGTGAAGAGAAAAGGGGAAGAATGAAGAAGGATGTTCCCTTTTGGTACCTTGTGTCCTACATTATTTTAAGTATATTTTCCAACTGGCTTTCAGTATCACCATTTTCCAAACATTTACAATTGCCCACTCCTATCAAGGGTAAACATGCATTTCTCCAATACAAGTTTCCTGTTTATTAACTTAAAACTTACATACTGTATTACTATAAAATGGTTATTTATCAACATTATCCAATAGAAATATAGTATGACCCACAAATGAGAAGCACATATATATTTAAAATACATATGTAGTAGCTAAATTTTTAAAAAGAAACAAGTGGAATTAACTTTAATAATGCTCTTTAATTAAGCCAATATATAAAAATATCATTTCAACAGCACATAAATGTAAAAATCATAATGAAATATCTCACTTTAAAAATTTTAAGTCTTTAAAATTTCTTGTACATTTTAAACTCCTGGTGTCTTATTTCAGACTTGCCATGTTTCAAGTATTCAATAGCCATGTGTGGCTAATGGCTACTACATTAAATACTGCAGTTTTATATATTTTAAAATATATAAAATATAAGTTAGAGATCTAAGAGAACAAAATAAAAGCCCTAAATTTTAATATTTTCTGCCTATATCCTAGTGGATGGCCTTTCAGATCGCCTGGGTGTGGAAATCTCACATTGAAAACTAGTGGTCTAGAATAATGAAAAATTTTCAAGGTTTTAGGTATGACAACTCTAAAAGATGAAGTGATATTTTTATACCATGATTAGCACTGACATAAGTATAACACACACACACTTGCACACACACACACATGCACACACACACACATTTCCTTCAAGAGAAGAGAACCTCAGCCCTATTCCTCGATAGAATGTTTATCAGCTTTCACATTGAAGAAGAGTATGTGGGTTGGGATATATTTTGGCAGCTATCTTTGGAAACTACAGTCTGCCACAATTACTTACCACTGTGTAAAGCTGAAGCTCTAGGAAACTACACTATACTGACTCCTCTAGCATAGAACTCCATTACTTCTATGCACATCACATTTCTGTTTGGGAAGCTCAGAAACAGATGTGAGAAAACTCGAATATTAGTTAGGATCCATCAGTTCATGGAAGACTTTTTGTGCCATGCCATGAAGCTTGAACTTTATCTCATTTGGTGATTATTTTCAGCCAGGGAATAGCATAATCAGAGTTGTGTTTTTAAATAGGTTCCTTTGACTGCAGCAGGAGGATGGATTTAAGAGACCAA
>NW_016812296.1:0-3042 GCF_001698545.2 Rhinopithecus bieti | reverse complement strand
CCCTGTCATGAAATGTTAAGTGTTTGAATCTTAAGGACTTCATTGGAGCCTACACTGACGTTGTCCACTCCTTTTTCCTTTTCCACATTGCCCTTCTGCTTTCCTACAAATTCAAACAAAGGTAATTTATTTTAAATGAAAGAGATTCTAAGTGAAGACACCTTCAGCTATCTCTACAGTGCCCATAAGTCCTAAAGAAATCTAAGGCCTAGAGAGTAGGGGTGGAGATGTTTGATGTCAGGGCTATGCTGGGACCATTGAGGGACGTTCCACAAATGTCTCTCAAAGCAATTGATCTATACTTTTCAAAATGTCAATACCATAGAAAACAAGCAAATTGTTCTAGATTGAAGGATATTTAAAAATATGATAACTAAATGCAATTCTGAATTGAATCCTGGATTGAAAAAAATTACTATAACGAACATTATTGGGACCACTGTAGAAACTTGAATGTGCACTACGTATTGAATAATAGTATTGTATCAATATAAATTTCTTAAATTTAATAATTTTAAGATAATTAGATAAAAGAATGCTCTTATTCTTAACAGATGCATGCTGAAGTATTGCAGTGTGAAGGATCATCGTATCTGTGACTTAAGCTTACTCTTACATGACTCAGCAAAAATAATTGAAATATACTTACATATATATTTCTCTATTATGTAGAAAATCATAAAGCAAATGTGACAAACTGTTACCAGTTAAATATCTTAGTAAAGAAGTACAGGTATTAATTTAATTATTTTTATAATTTCTCTGAAGATTTGAATTTTTCAAAAAGATCTATTTTAGAGATTCATAAATAGTTACAAATATAATAATATGATGTCTGAGAGATCTGCTTCAGAATAATGGAAGGTGGGGAGTGAGAGTGGGTGGAGGTACAGATGAAATAATTATCAAGAGTTAAAGATTGTTGAAGCTGGGTGATGAGTACATAGGAATTCATTTTACTATTCTTTCTACTTCGGTGTGTGTGAAAATTTCAATTCTAAAAGATTTAAAAAGAAGACAATAATTAGAGGCACTAAACAAGGAAAAGTATGGTACCCTATTCCCAAAAATAAGTAAAAAGAAACAATGCTAATGTTAACAGAAGAAATTCCGTTAAATTGTAACTTTGTCTGCCAATTCTACTTTAATGTGTTGGAGGGAGCAGGTATTAAATATCACATTCTTTCATAAACAGTTTTTGGATGATGCTGGTGTATTGGTGCCTTAACATATATTTAATTTGCCTATTAGGTAATGCAGCATTGATTAAAGTATGGAGAGAAATTAAAAAGAAAATTAGGGAATTGTATAAAAGATTTATTCTGGTTGAAAAAGTTACATGAAAAAATGAGAAACTTCCTGGAGGGTCTCTATTTTTTCTAACCCTAGCTTGTACAAGTATTGATCCGTATAAAACTATGAAATAAGTTGTTAAAAATCTAAATACTTCCATGCTTTATAAAAGCTTTAGAGACTAACAGTTTTCTAGCACAGCTGTTTTCCTTTCATGATCCCTCTTAATCAATCAACACAGAAAAGTTCGTCTGCCAAACATTTGTCAGAAATAATTCATATAAAATCCCAAATTCTTGATGAGGTGCAAGCTCTCATTTCACACTTGCAGTGCTTTTTCAAAATTTCCTAGGTGACACTTCCCCCAACACAGATTTACACAAACATAAAAATAATTCTCCCAGAATTATGAGTTCTATTATGAGATCAGTTATGAGGGCCCTTGAACAGCACACAAAAATACAGGATACTTTGTGTTATATTATGGATTATGAAGGGATTAACACTGGTAGAGGGCTTTAATGGGGTGAAATGTTGTGTAACACACTACAGTGAACACGTAAGTCTCTTGTTCATTCCGTTGTCTAAGAGATTTACACTCACCCTCAAAAGTGAAGTATCTGCATGCTATTTTACATTTTCAGTTAACATCAGAGAATTTCATATCATATTAACAAACCCTGAACACTGCAGAGGCTGTTAGTATTAGAATAAAGTAATTTTAATCCATGCTACACAGGCCTTACCTGTTATACAAAAAAACTGTCCACCAATTTCAAGGGTGATGTGGAAAAGTTCATTATCAGCAATAAGTAGGGTAGTTATAGCACAAATATATACATAGTATATAAAACCTGCTTGGCTAGTCTTACAGATATTATTTTACATATTTTTATTCAATAATTAAAATACAGAAGTAGTTAATATCATTAGGAATCTCATCAGAAATACTGAATATAGGTCTTGAATCCTAACAGACACACATACTCATAACCATCAGATAGTATGATAAATTCTGACCATATATGTGATATTATGTATTGTGAAGCTTCTTTCATCATTCAAGTATAAAAATAAAAAAAGTTTCTTAAATTTTCCTATTGTTAATATAAATATAGAGGTATCCTGAGAAGCCCCCAGATGTCAGGGTGTGTGACCCCACCCACCCTCGCCACTGGTAGCCAAACAGGCAATGCCTGTTGTAGCTTCTGGCCCAGTGATCTTGCTTGTGTGTGGACTCAGCCAGTAGATGCAGCCTCCTCTTGCCCTGGAATCGCTCGGACAGCAGGGTGAGCAACTCCATCCAACCCTGCCTCTCATAGCCAGACAGCCACACCTGGTAGAGCTTTGAGCCTAGAGGTCCCATTTCTGCCTGATCTCTGCAGGCAGGTGCAACCCTGTATTTGCCTGGGAAGCACTCAGATGGAAGATTAGGACTGACCCAGCAAGGAAACGGCCTGTCTGCTAACAGCAGTCCCTGCCTGAGGGAGCTCCGTGGAACAGAACACCCAACAAAAGAGATGCAGGCATAGAGACAGTAATTAGAGGGGGCTCATCCAAGATCCAGGAGTGGATTAGAATCAAAGCCAGTCTACTAAACTCACCTTATGTGATAATCAAACCCTCAAGCATCAAAGAGGAAAAAAGCAAAAAGTTACATCCAAGGGGCAGCAACTTCTTTTTTTTTATTATTACACTTTAAGTTTTAGGGTACATGTGCATAATGTGCAGGTTTGTTACATATGTATA
>NW_016812295.1:0-2621 GCF_001698545.2 Rhinopithecus bieti | reverse complement strand
CTCGGCCTCCCAAAGTGCTGGGATTACAGGCTTGAGCCACCGCGCCCGGCCTTGAGCCCAGAGTTTGACCAGCCTGGGTAACCCGGCAAAACACCGTCTCTATTCAAAAAAACAAAACCAAAAACCTGTTAGGGAGCAAATCTCCAAGTGCAGGGCAGGACCTGGAGATCCTGGGCTCTCACCCGCTGAACGGTCTGGGGCAGGACGGGGCCCTGGGCTGCCTCCTGGCATCTTCCAGGGCCTGCTTCTGTGGTGACACCTGGCCCCAGGAGGGGAGCCTGCTCTTGTATTGGCTTCGCCAGGCCAAGCGTGCTGCCTTCATCTCGGCAGCCTCCAGCAAAGGGCTGGCGCCGAAGCCTCAGAATATTCGATGGAAGGAAGAATGAAACGAGAGTGACTGGGTTAGTCCCACATTGTGCATTACAAGCACATTTTCTAGGTTTGTGTGTGCATTTCCCTCAGGAGCAAGGCGGCCCAGAGACGTGGCTCTTCATTTTCTGAGCTCAATGGGTGCCAGGCACTCATGTGTCATTTAAAATTGCCGTTTCCATTATACTGTGAAACTGAGGCTCAGAGAGGTGACTTGATGAGGTTGCACGGATCGTGGGTGGACGCGCTACCTGTCCCTCAAGCAGTGTCCTGTATACTCTGTCCCTGTGCCTTCGAACCCCTACCCAGTATAAAGGGGATGTGGTGGGGAAAGGCTCCTTAGTCTGTTACAGAAGCAATGAAGGACTCACCGTCCCGCCCCGCCCGGCCTCCCGCTTCTCCGGGTTTCCCTGCAGCAGGCCCCGCTCAACCCACTCCCCCTGCCTGCGTCCCGGCCCTCCTTTGCCGCGCCCAGCTCCGAAATGCGGCAGCGGGGGCTGGGCGGGGGGCGCAGGGCCACAAGCTCCCCAGCCCTCAGCACCCACTTCTGTCCCCTCTGCTCTCCAAACGGGTCCCAGGGCCACACCTGTCTCCTGATCACGACCTGGCTGGAGCCAGGACATGGGCGCCATTTCCGCAGCCCAGCTCGGGTCGTGTCGGTTTTGAAATCACAAAGTCTTTTTTCCCGACTCCACGGGCGTCTGCCCCGCCCAGGGCTGGGCTGGAGGGGAGGGGCGGACACCCCGGGGACGCGCGCCGCTGGGGAGGGAGGGGCCCCGAACTTGGAAAAAAGGGAACTCGCACAGAAAAATCAAATCCAAGTGGTTTTTGTTCACCCCTGCTTGGGAGACACAAAGGAAGGGCGCGCTGGGCGGCGGAGTCGCGGGGCTACGGGGCTAGCGACGCCGCGGCTCCCGCGCCCGGGCCGCTTCCGCAGAGGACGACAATCCGGGCCGCCTGGGCTGGCTTCGTCCGGCCACACCCAGGGTCCGCACCTGGGCCGGCGCCCTCTCTCGGCGCAGCCTCGAGCGCCCGGATCCCCGCCGCGCTCGCGTCCCGGGGGCCGAGTGGGTCCAAACCCCCACGAACCCCAGCCGGGACCCGCCCTCCCAAGCCCCGGGGCCAATATGGGCCACGTCTCTCTCGGGCTCTTCTCTTTCTGATCTTTCTTATGGCCTAAACTCGAGATCTCCCCACCCTAGGGCCCCCACCCTGCCACCCAACCCAAGGGCTGAGTCTGGAGATCGACCCTGAACCTTCCCTGATCCTCTACGACGTTCCGCGGCCGTAGTCCTCCCGGGCCCCAGGGCGGCAGGTCACGTGCCCGCGGTGGGGGCAGGGAGGGACGCGCCGCGGAGTCCCCGGGCTGCACGTGCAAGGCCTCGGGGAGGGCGGAGCTCTGGCTGCTCGAGCTGCGCTCGCTCCTGGCTTCCGCCGAGGTGCCCCAGGCGCCGGCCTGGAGCAGGCGGGGATCTGGGTGCTCGGGCTGCGGTCGGGAGCTCCTCCGAGGAAGCACTCGGTCCCTGCCGCACTGGAGCGCAGGCATTATTACCTATCAGCGCCGCACTTAACAGTTGTTAATAACAGTAAGCCCTCACTAAATTGTCACTGATCGCAGTAACTAGGTCTGACCTTAAGCACCCGATAAAAGAGTTCTTGTCCGTAAAGTCGGTTACAGAGAAGTTGGAAATCTCGGGTTTTCATTATGGAGAATTTTGAACATAAAAGTCAGGATGGTAAAGTGAGCTCCTGGCAAGCATCCCTCCACACAGAAGGAGAAACTCCTGATCATGTTTTTTTTCTATCCCCAGCCCCTACCCGCTGTTCCTCCCTATTATTGTTAAACAAATCCCTGACATCGTGTCATATTTCAGCATATGCCCCTGAAACAATGGATGAAAGGCCTCTTGTTGTTTAGAAAACTTTAAAAGTCGGGGAGATAAAAATGTTAGAGTGGAGATAAAGATGTTCCTAGGAGGTGATGATAAAGGGAATTAAAAAGCGGTTAAAGGAGTGAAAAGACTTAAGTGGTATCTGTAAGCCGTGCCCATGCTTTCTGGGACATCAGGTGGCCCACGTAAGACCGTGAGCTGGGTGGAGGCAGTGGCGCTGATGAGAAGAGGCTGATTCAGGGCACTAATTGGAGGTGGAAGTGACCAGATTGGCTGATGGATTGAAGTGGGAACTTGAGGAAAAGAGAGCTTCAAGGATGAGACCCTGCGTGGATTGAAGGGTTTTTTTTTTTTTTTTTT
>NW_016812294.1:0-328 GCF_001698545.2 Rhinopithecus bieti | reverse complement strand
CCTTTTTTTTTTTGAGACGGAGCCTCGCTCTGTGGCCCAGGCTGGAGTGCAGTGGCCAGATCTCAGCTCACTGCAAGCTCCGCCTCCCGGGTTCCAGCCATTCTCCTGCCTCAGCCTCCCGAGTAGCTGGGACTACAGGCGTGCACAACCACGCCTGGCTAAGTTTTTTGTAATTTGTATTTTCTTGCCCAGGCTGGTCTCGAATTCCTGAGCTCAAGCAATCGGTCCACCTTAGCCTCCCAAAGTGCTGGGATTACAGGTGTTAGCCACCTTGCCCAGCCATAGACGAGCTGATTCTAAAATTCATATGGGAAGGCAAAGGAATGAA
>NW_016812293.1:1186565-1198772 GCF_001698545.2 Rhinopithecus bieti | reverse complement strand
AACTTAAAGTATAATAATAATAATAATAATAAGAGAGGCTTAGAGAAAACTTTGAACAACATTCATATGTGTGTATATAAACACACAGATATTTAGTGGAGTTTTTCAAAATGTAAAGTATCACAATAATGAAACATTATTAAAATGTATGCTTTGTGAAGGAAAAGTGAAAAAAAAAAGGAATACATGTAAGACATTGATTAAAACAGAAGATAAAACATAGAGGGATAGATACTGGTGGGTAAGGTAGACTGATGCATTTGTTGGAAAGTAAGTGTAGCAGTTCTCTTCTGGCTTGTTAAATTTGTTTTATCGAAATAAGAAGTCAAGTTACTAGCATTCTAAATGAAGTTAATAAAGACCAAGTTTATAAACTATGAAAACATTCTTACATACTGACAAAGGTTGGTGTATAAAGGTATATAAAAACCTAGTATAACCAGTGCAAAGTCGAAAACATAGAAACATCAGCATAAAATATCAACAGAAAAGAAAGACAAAAGGCAAAGGGAATCTGAAAGAGAAATTGAATTTATTGCCAAAATGAGATAAAATTTCATAACCAATGTATTGACAAAATTAATTTTTCTTACCAAATATTGTAGAATTTGTGGGAAATCAGTGGTTTTCATACACTGATGGAGAGCATGTTATGTAACTCAATTTAAAGAGCCAGTTGAAACTTATTCTTATGAACACACATTTCATTCCTAGTTAAATGTTTTTATATCATAATAGTGCTGGATATTACAATGTATGTATTTAGATACACTGTATATATTTATATATGTAGTCAAAGTATGAAAACCTCAAGGGATAGGATAGATACCAACTTTGGGTTAAATCTAGGGAGGGACCAGCTGAGCGTGGTGGCTCACAGCTGTAATCCCGCACTTTGTGAGACCTATGCAGACGGATCACTTGAGGTCAGGAGTAGAGACCAGCCTGGCCAACATGGTGAAACTCGTCTTTACTAAAAGTACAAAAATTAGCCAGGCATGGTGGCATGCACCTGTAATCCCAGATACTTGGGAGGCTGAGTCAGGAGAACCACTTGAACCCAGGAGGCAGAAGTTGCAGTGAGCTGAGACCGCATGCCACTGCACTCTAGCTTGGGTGACACAGTCAGAACTTGTCACAAAAAAAAATTAAAATTAAAATTAAGAAAAAGTTAAATCTGGGGAGAGACAGGAATAAGTTCAGGTGAAGCTTCAATTGTGTCTTTCAGGTGTAATATCTTTTTTATAATAGTTACCTAAAATTTACCGGGACACACTGAATAATCTGGGTGAATTGTTTACAGACATATCTTACATTTTCACTACACTTGTCTGCATATTTGAAATAATGTTTAAAATATATAAAATGTCTTTAAAATAGTGGTTCTATGTGAAAATACGACCGAGTTAAAACATTTCCTTTTCCCCGCTCAGTTGTCCCTAGAATTGCCTTCAGCTCTCTCTACAAAATGAATATGTAAAACTAAAATATCAACAATAAGAATGGGTGGGATTTTACAATATATACTGTATACCTAACATATTTGAAGTTACTTGAATGCATGATATTTCTTTTTTTATAGATCCATTAGAAAAATACCACTTTTTCATGTTGAGGGAACTATAAATAAGAGAATTAAAAGAACTTGGGTTCTATCACACAACTAGTTAATGTCCAAGATGTGCATTGACCCTATCTAAAGGCCGTGTTCTAATCTACCATAAAGTTGGTCTCTTCTAATACATCTCACTTAAGATTGACATTTCATGACAGAAAAAATCTCAACTTTTAAGTGGACTATATACTTTAAGGCAGATAGCTAATATGATTTATAATATTTTACTGAAAACTCACTACTAAAATGCCAATTATATTAGACAAGTTTTAAATGACATGACAATATGTAAGGCCCTTAGAATGGTGTCTGAAACTGTGTAAGCAATACATAATGTGTTAGCTAATATTGTTATTTTTATAATCCCCATAACAATTGCATGGTAGTAAGTGTTGTTAGTAATACAAAGATAAAACCAAGTCTCTTATTTTGAAAATAGATAATTTAATGTAGTTTAAATTTATAGTCAAAAGGAGAAGAAAATTCTGTATGTAATTAATTAAAAACCAAGACAGAATTAAACAGATACTATTGTATAGATGCAAAATGCTAAGATATTTTAGGACCTAAGTAAAAGAGAGGTTAATGGTCCTTCTGAGACTTGGGGAGGAAAACATGATGATTGGTTGAAGAGATATAATTCTGACTAACATTGCAGGAAAAGAAAAATTTTGGACAAAGCAAAAAAAGGAGAATATTTTAGATAGAGAAAATAATATGAGCTATGGTAGAAGGAGAATGTCTGTGTGACTTGAAGTTGGTGAGGATGCATGGAAAAAGGAATGTACTAAAAAAATAGATAAGATATAATTATGCAGAATAAAGCAGTGAATACCAGCTAGCATTAATTCCATAGTCGATGAAATGCATGTAAGTATTTAAATGACTTCTTATTTTATTATGTCTTGTTTAGTAAAGCGATTTAACTGTAATTCATTGTGAGATTGTATATACTATAAATTTACTAGAGAAAATATCAGATTTTTACATCTTTTACCCATCTTTTTAAGCATATTCTTTCAGATTTCTCTACATTTGACATATGTACTTAAGCCTACAATTTCTGTAAATACAATGGTTATCTGTTCCTTTAAAATTAAGGTTAGATATTTCATATTGCTCCCATTTTTTCATATTACTATTTCATTGTTTTCATTCTTCCTTCGCTTTTGGCTGCTTATCATGGTAAACACATTTTTGAATCAGTATCCTTGACAAGATAAGAAATGTTTTAATGACCATATTTTCTTGTCTTAATAATTAGAGAATTAATCTTCTCTTGAAAAAAATTAGACTTCAAAAAATCTGCGTATTTAAAATTTGGAGGGAGTCACTAAACCCTTTGGAAATTCTTCCACAAGTGGGAGTTAAATGTCTGATGAATTAATGAAAGATTTTAGAGACATGCTTTGCACCAATGAAACCAGATTAGAATATTGCAAAACTCAGCAGAATTCTGCCAGTTCTAATCTATTTTAACCTTGATTTTTTTTAATTTTATGATATGCGATTTAATGTTAATTATTGAAGAAAATGTCACATAATTATATTTGAAATGAATTATGTTCTGTGGACAACCTTAAGTTGCATAAAAAGGTGTTAAATTTAATTTAAAATTTAAATTTATGATTATCGTATGACAACCCTAGGACTTAAATCACTGATCTTCAAAATCTAATATTTTTGGAAGCCAAATGTAATCTTGTAACACTAAATGAGTAGTGATTAGATTTTTCCTTTGTAACCAAGATGCACTTTATAAATTCACTTTTAGTTATTAAAGGCATCTGTACGTCAGGCATTCTTCTTTTTAAATACCCTTATCAACTCCCACCTCTCTCTGCTAGTTACAGAAGTGAAGATTCTCTCAATAATTGTTTGTTTTAAATCTTGTCTAATACATTGAGAAGACAAGATAAAATATTCCAGAAAAGCTCTTACTTTGAATTTTTTGCAGCCTAAAAATACTCTAAGAATCTGGAAAAAAAAAAAAAAAAAAAAAAAACGCATTTTATCCAAAACACCATGGGATCTGTTAGGCGGGTTTTATCACAAAACCTCTCTAGATTCATCCTCTTTAGTTTACTTACCCTGAGGCAAGTTAACCTTTACTCTCCATTCAGGGGCTTCTCTTTCTTCCCTCATTTTCAATTATATATTAGTATCTGTTGTATGTGTGTTTTGCATACATATAGTGTCAGATATTCTTACAAGAGAAATTAAACCTAAGAAAGTTAATCCATAAATGTAGGAAACATATATAAATATAATATGTCATAACAATTCAAGAAGCTATATGATTTTGAATTTTGAAATATAAAAATAGAGAATAATATTGAACTAAACTCTGAAGGCTATAACAAGTTGGAAGCCTTTTCCAGTTCCCATTTATATTTCAATCCCTGTCACTAGATATATTAATGTTGTGCTAATTTCTGTCCTTTATTAAATTTTATCATAAGAAATGAAGCACTGGAATTTTTATTCCTTAAAGTGTTTAATAGTTAATGAGCCTGATGCTCCCAGTGCAAATTCTACTGTCTAGAGCAAATGTAAGATATACATAGCTGAAACAACTGAAATACAACAGTTTATCAGATTCATTTGATTGTTTTTCTAGTGTACCTGATCACCATTGATTTGACGGATGCATTGTTTCTGTTACCTTGTCCATGGGTAATGTAACTCATTTACTTTGACTGTTCCAATCTACTCATAAGAGTCCACAATGATCCATTTAATTGGCCAAATTCTGGTTCTTTCAGTCATCTAGATCTATCATATAGCTACGCCATCAATGTTAGTTTCCAAAGAAACTCCTAAATTTTTTAATGTACCAATTACTAAATTATTTCCTCTGGGCAGCAGAGTAGAAACAATCATACTACTTTGTGAATTATTTTATCATCTAATTAAGCAGACATTTCTAATATGCTGTGTTTGCTTATGTGGAAAATGAGACAATTACTTGTGGTAAGAATAAATTTAAGTCAAAAACCTGTGAGAGTATAGCTAGAGGTAATGAACTCAGCATGAAATTTGGTTTTACCCTATTCCATCATTAAAAAAAAAAATCTTGGCTTCCCAAGCACCCTTCAGACAAACAGCTCTTATCAAAGTGGTATTAGCCTAAAAAGATAAAATAACACACACATATGCACACAAACACAACTTAAAAAAAAAACCCTCTTTATCATAGAATTAACACTTATTTTAATTTGTGTCTACCTTAATGTTTCTCATAACATTACTCTTTCCTGAAATGCAATAACTGAAGAATATATGATATTTATCCTAAGCTATATATTATGAATCTGTGCTTGTCCTGTTTATAGCTGAATGCTAAATAATTATTAATTGCAATTGTTAAAGTGGCATATCTTATGTATGCCATGAAACTAAAATTAAATAAGCATTGTTGAAATCTTTCAACACATTAGGTTTATTGACATAGTTAATCAAGTCTCTGAAGCCATTTTATTTGTATAACTTTTTAAATTGTAATGTGAAAATATACAAATTTACTACATAATTACTTTATCCTTTACTATGGTTTAATCTCTCTCATTGGAATAGCAGAAATTGTAGAATTTTAGTGTGTTGCTTAAGACCCCAAACCATTTATTTTCTGCTAATTGATCATTTCTAATTAGGGTTACTTGTATACATACTTTTCATGTTTTTACTTGAGGAAATTATTATCATTAATTTCTATTAATTCATTTGTCTTTGTCAATTTATTTGGAAACTGTGAATTCTCTGCCACATTCAGTAGGAATAACTGAAAAAAACGTCTAGCACTTCCCTTTCATGAATTCAAATAACTTAATACAAATAAAACTATGTGAGATAATTCATAAACATTTTATACCATAAATTTGTCAAACAATATTTTATAGAGAAGAGGACATTGACATTGAAAAAAGTCAAGATTTGTTCAATTTTTAATTCTGCCACATGCTAATATTTGTCACATTGTAGAGTATTTTGTGAACTTTGAATATTAAAATGTACAATGTGTGTTAAAAACTGTTAACTCCCTTCTCATGTAATAGAAATCAAGACTCAATCTTCTTCAATAATAAAAGTCACTAAGTAGAATTCAGTACCAAGTAACTGAGATATATTTTATCTATTCACCTAATTCTGAGAAATGACTTCTAATTTCCTTTAAAGGGAATACTCTTCCAATGTGTTTTTAGAAGAAAATGCCCTCCATTGAGATCTGAGTAAATAGGATGGTAATGTGTATGTTATACAAGCCAAGGCTAAGTCCTGTTAATTGCAATGATGACCAGACAAATTAATGTTTATACTGGTACTAACGTATTTCTTCAAAGCCACTTGTTTTTCTGTTTGATTTATTTTCTCTAGAGTCATTATGTTCTTGCAATTTGGCCTTTTTAATGATATTTATACTGTATTTTGTTTTACAGCATTACATTCTTCAAATGTATCAGAGATAGTAACCATGTTGAATTTGGAAAGGATACAGACATAGACTCAGTAGGGACTTATGACTCATTCTCTACTTTTCTTTCATGAATACTTTATTGAAAATAAGTGACAGAAATTTTATTTCTATAAACCCGGCTCTACATCTCATTGACTTGTTCACACATTTGCTATTGCAGAATCCTTATACTTCTTCAAAGCTCCTGCATTATTTATTGCAGTGTCATGTAAGTTTTCCAAGTGTGCTGATAAACAAGGTTTTACAGATCTGCATGTAACTTCCCATGATCTGCCCCTTGTACGCTGATTCTAATCCAGAAGTGATGACAATCACCAAATGCCAACTGAAGGTAAAAGTCAATGAAATGGACAGTAGGATTTACAGAACTAAAATTTCTGTCACTTACATGCAATGAAGCATTTATGAAAGAAAAGTAGAGAATGGATCAGAAGTGTGCAGGTAATGCAAGACATTTAGTAAATGGTTTCACAAACAAGCATATAATCACATATATTGATATATGCTTTCAATGTGAATAACAAGATGTAATAAATTAATAGACATTTCAGACTCAATTCAGATTGAAAGGCTATGTGAGGTCTCCAAGAATTAACACTGACCATGAGATATATAGACATTAAGGACAATTATAATTAAAAATAACATTTCACTTTTTTAATGGCTTTTGAACACTGTGATGTCATAAAAATAGCTAGGAAAACAGTGGACAGGAAGATCTATGAAGGCAATTAGTCTTAGGAGAAATTAAAGCATGGCACAAATCCACTACAATGAATACAGGAGCAGGAATGGACAGAAATATAATAGAATCAAAAATAAAGTGCAGAAATAGACTCAACTGCCATATATATATATATATATATATATATATATATAGAGAGAGAGAGAGAGAGAGAGAGAGAGGGAGTACATACATATATACACACATACACACATATATATCAATATATAGACATAGACATGTATCGTGTATATTTGTATATGTATCTATATACAGATACATGCATACATTTATATATCTCTCTATATACACATGTATATATGTATGTAGATATATATATATAGAGAGAGATATAAAACTATGATAATGATTATATGTCAAGCCACTGAGGAAAAGGTAGCTTTTTTGGTAAATAATGTTGGAACTAATGACTAGTTTATGTAAAAAAAAAAAAAGCTTTCCCACCATACACACAAACTCCAAATGGATTTTTGTTTGTTTGTTTTGTTAGAAGAAAACATGGGTAACTATCTCTGTTACCTGGATAGAGATAAAGACTTTCTAACTCTAGCTAAAATTCAAATGCAATTTAAGAATATTGGTTTATTTGACTACATAAAAATAAAGATGAAATTGTCATGCTGAAGAGTACCAGAAATAAATCAAAAGACAAACAACAAAGCCAAAACGATCCTTGCAACGTAAATCACAAATACAGGATTAGTAGTCTTAATAGAGAAAATATCTTTTTATTTATTTTGATTATTATCGATATGTAATACTCAGACATGTTTATGGGGTACATGTGATATTTTGAAACAAGTATACAATATGCACAGATCAAATTCAGCATAGTTGGGATATTCATCACCTCAAACATGTATCACTTCTTTGTGTTAGGAATGTTGTAATTTCATTTTTATAGTTATTTTAAAATATACAATAAATTATTGTTAACTATAGTCACCCTGTTGTGCTATCAAATACTAAATCTTATTCTTTATACTTAACATAATGTCTTTAGTTCTATCCATGTTGTTGTAAAAAAAAATGATTTCATTGTTTTTTATATGGCTTAACAATATTTCATTGTGTTTATATATCAAATTTTCTTCATCCATTCATCTGTTGATGAATACTTAGTTTGATTTCTCTTCTTGGGTAATGGGAATAGTGCTGCAACAAACAGTAGTGCAGATATATTTTTAATATACCGATTTATTTTCTTTTTGGATATATACCAAGCAGGGGATTGCTGGATCACATGGTAAGTCTATTTTTAGTTGTTTGAATAACGTTTATACTGTTTTTCATAGTGGCTGCACTAATTCACATTTTAAACAACAAGGGTATGAGGGTTCCCCTTTCTCTGCATGCTTGCCAGCATCTGTTATTGCTTATCTTTTGAAAAAGAAGGCCATTTTAACAGGAATGAGATAATATCTCATTGTAGCTTTCTTTGATTTGCTCTTCTCCGATGCTTAGTAAGTTGGACATTTTCTTATACACCTGTTTGCCATTTGTATGTCTTCTTTTGAGAATGAAACTAGACCTCAAACTCTCACCATATACAAAAGCAAACCAAAATAGTTTAAAGACTTAAGTTTAAAACCTGAAACTACTAGAGAAAGACATTGGAGAAACACTCCCGGACATTGGTCTGGGCAAAGATTTCTTGAGTAAAATTTCCCGAGCACAGGCAACCAAAGTAAAATGGACAAATGGGATTTTATCCATTTAAAAGTTTCACCACAGCAAAGGAAATTTTAAAATTCAAATAAAAGCCAAAAAATATGGAAAATATATGAATAAACAATCCACAAAAAGAGATATAAAAAGGTCCATAAACATATGAAGTAATGTTCAACTTCACTCCTAATGAAAGAAAGGTAATGAAAAGTACTCTGAAATTCCACTTGTCACCGCTGGGATTGGCAAGATATCAGAAGCTTGGGAATTGGCAAGGCTGTGAGAAATCAGGCAGTCATAGAATTTGACTGCTAAAATGAAAATAGATACAATACCTTTGGAGAGAAAGTTGGCAATATCTAATAAAATTTTTCATGTGCTCTAACCTTTCAACTCAGCAATCTCACTTAATTGTATCCTTGCAGATACAACTTCCGAAAACGTAAAAATTCACAAACACAGTTCAGTAGAGTATTATTTTTCACTGTAAAATATTAGGAACCAATCATTGGAGACTGAGTACTAAACTATGTTACATTCACACAACTTAGAATGTACAATCATAATACCCCGCTGTAAAAATTGAAAGCTTGTGAATGGATGTAAAAGTATTTCCAGGAGACATTGTGAAGTAAAAATAATACCAAATGTGTGTGTGTGTGTGTGTGTGTGTGTGTGTGTGTACATATACACATTTTGTAAAAGGAAAGAAAAGAAAGATAGCATGCACATTTATGCATGTATACACATACACACATACACACACACTTATTTTTAAAAAAAGCAATACAGTAGTAATAAAATTGATAACTAAATTGATTACTTACAAGGAATTGGGAGAAATGAGGTACAGGAGACCCCTTATTTTACTTTTGTCTTGACTTCTGTATGATAATATTCTACATTTTAAAAAATATTGAGTTAATTAAATCAATAAAATGAAAAGGAAAACATGTAGAAATAAAGGTAAAATGTGGGTAGATGCACTTTATTTTATTTTAGTTTTAATTAATCAATTATTTTTTGAGACAAGGTCCCACTGTGTCACCCAGGCTGGAATGAAGTGGTACCATCATGGCTCACTGGAGCCTTGATCTCCTAGGCTCAAGCAACCCTTCCACCTCAGTCGCCTTAGTAGCTGGGACTACAGGTGCACGCCACCACACCAAGCTAATTTTTAAATTAGTTTTAAAGACATGGTCTCGTTGTATTAAAGTGCTGGGATTGAAGGTGTGAGCCACTGGGTCTGGCTTTGCAGATGCATTTCAAATGAATATTATCAACACACTGAAGAAAGAGAAAAAAGAAAAAAAAGAGAGAGAGACCAAAAAACAGAGATATAGACAGAGGAGCATCAGAGAGAGAGAGAGAGAGAGAGAGAGAGAGAGAGAGAGAACTCAAGTAACATATGAAAATAATATGTTACAAGATGTAATATACTATGAGTTTTTGGTGGAAG
Source organism: Rhinopithecus bieti (assembly GCF_001698545.2). NCBI lineage: Eukaryota > Metazoa > Chordata > Mammalia > Primates > Cercopithecidae > Rhinopithecus > Rhinopithecus bieti. Next base: position 1,188,811 of record NW_016812293.1, on the reverse strand, counting down.
TAGCAATTGCAGATAAATCTTCAACTTTTTTTAAGAAGTCTGCTTTGATCATGTGATAGGCAAAATATTCTAAAACAATTTTAGATGTATTACAGAGTTGAGCAAAAAATGGTATGTGTTGATACATTTGGGATCCAAGGTTCTCACTGAAGAAGAAGAAGTGACAACTATGGGGAAGCAGAAAAGGACCATGCCATTGTGCGCTATGTACATTTGTACCGGTGTTGTACATTTGTATATGTGAGTTATGTATATGTTTATAAAAGACATGTATTTTCAAGTTCTGTACTCTGAAAAGGTCAAGACATAATGACACTCCAACAGCAATGAGCATATCCAATGCCTGAATCTTGGTCACTAATAACATACTTGACCAAGAGAAACCACAGATCCTAAGAAAAATGTCTCTTATAGAGCCAAGGTGTATGCCCTGTAAACCTATAATGTCTGATGCCAGAAGTATAATAATAATAGTAATAAGAAAGTAATAATAATAAAGTGGGAATTGTTGCTGTTCAAATCTGGGACAATTTGAGAACCAAAATAATTCAGTGTATCAGTGAATGACAAGCAATTAAAATTATAAATGTGTTAATTCATACATATAATGAATCAATACATAAGACTATGAATACATAACTGAGAGTATAAAGGAAAGAATTCCAGAGTTGGAAATCAGCATTTTGCAGCTATCACATTAAGAGTGAATCAAGCAAGGATCATCAATAGCTACTATATGTAACAGGAAATTATGATGAGGAACAGGTTATCTATATGCTGTTGAAGACTTTCTCTGCAATCTGCTCATTGGTACAAGCGAATAATAAACACTATAAATATGGTGGTGAAATCAAAGAACACCTGGATAAATTCATCAGAATTAACATTGCCAATTCAAGAGATAGACATTGTGTGACTTCAGATATAACTCCCTGAAAATAACAAAGCACCACAGATTACAATCCAGGAAGTAATGCCTAATCTTATTATAATCATACGAAAAAAGACAAACTCAACTGGGGGGAGAGAACAGTGCTCTTCAAAAAATGGAAGTGAAAGACAAAAAGAGGCTTTTAAAGTGTTCCAGATTAAAGTGACATGACAGCTAGATAAAAATATTTGTCCCTAGATGGAGTCCTGTATTGAGATAAAAAAAATATAAAATTATATATCTTTTGACAAAATTAAAATTTGTATTGTATATTATATACAATTTTGAATCAATATTAAATTTACTGAGTAGATAACTACATTGTGGTTTTGTTAAAAACAATACTGGCATCTGATAAATTAGAAACATATATTTAGGAGAAAAGGCCATGATCTATGCAACTTAACCTCAAATATTAGGAGAGAGAAACAGAAATCCACAGAGTAAGAAAAGAGATCAGGCAAATGGGGTAAAAGGTAATAGTTGGTGAATCTGAGTAAAAGGTAGACAGATTCCCTTAGTACAATTATTATTCTTGCAAAATTTTGGTGTGTGAAATTATGCACAAATACTTGAACAATATAAGAGTGATGTACTGTTTAAAATGTGATATATTTTAGTAATGTTATGAAAAGGGAGATGAATTAATTAAAATAATTGTGATCCCTGAATATTTAGTAGAAATACACATGACATATTTATTTCTAGAATAGACTTTGTTTTGCTATACAACTAAAGGAAGCTTTCATTCAAAAAATGCAAATCTGATATTTTCATGTGTATGAATTTTAAGGAACCTCCTTGCCAGTCAGACTGTTCTTGACTAAGCAATCTGGTATTCAACCAAGTAAGCATGAGACAGAGTTACATAAGAAACTGTTGTAAATGTAATAAAAAAAACAAATTGCAATAAGAATGTATTGCATATTTTAGCTGGTTGTTTCTTTCTTAACTTTAAGGAGCAAGAGAACTGGATCAGAATGTCAGATAAAAATCACTCTAATAGATGAAAATTGTCTCAACTGTGCACAATGGCTTACACCTGTAAACCCAGCACTTTGGGAAGCTGAGGTGGGAGGATCATTTTAGGTCAGATGTTCAAGAGCATCCTGGCCAACAAGGTGAAAGCAGGTCTCTACCAAATATACAAAAATCAGGTGGTTGTTTGACAAGCATCTGTAATCCCAGCTACTCTGTAGGCTGAAACACAAGAATCATTTGAACCAGGGAGCAGGAGTTCGCAGCGAGCCGAGATTGTCCCATTACAATCCATACTGGGCAACAGAGTAAGACTGTGAAAGAAAAAAAAAAAAAA
>NW_016812293.1:1178566-1186018 GCF_001698545.2 Rhinopithecus bieti | reverse complement strand
AGAGAAAGAGAGAAAGAGAGAAAGAAAGAGAAAGAAAGAAAGAAAGAAAGAAAGAAAGAAAAAAAAAAAAAGAAAGAAAGAAAGAAAGAAAGAAAGAAAGAAGGAAGGAAGGAAGGAAGGAAGGAAGGAAGGAAGGAAGGAAGGAAGGAAGGAAGGAAGGAAGGAAAGAAAGAAAGAAAGAAAGAAAGAAAGAAAGAAAGAAAGAAAGAAAGAAAGAAAGAAAGAAAGAAAGAAAGAAAGAAAGGAGGGAGGGAGGGAGGGAAGGAAGGAAGGAGAAGGAAAGGAAGGAAAGGAAGGAAGAAAGAAAACTGTGTCTAACAATATGTGACTAGCACACACATGCTGATTAAAATAGACAAATCAACATGATAGTTTACAATAAAAACTAACTTTTCAGTCTTTGAATTTTATAAATTTAGACCATCTAATCACCTGCTAATTAACAAACACTAGCACCATATTTCTACACTTTAAAAATGTCCTCTCACTTCTAAGCCTTTGAAATGACATTTGCTTCTTTTTTAATGATGAAATTTACTATATATAAAATGTAGATTCCATATCTTAAATCTCAAAACATAGGTCAAATTATGTATTTCTTAAATGCAATAAGATTAATTTGTAATTTTTTACACTAAGTCTACTAGGTACATTTATTTTCATTTACTCATTAAACAGATATTGAATATTTACTCTTTGCAAGTCACTGTGTTAAGTTCTTGGGATATAATAATGAACAAAATATAGTCCCTAGCACAGGTAAACTTTATTTAATAAGGAATACAAACAAAGTGACCATATTTATTCATTTTGTGAGTACTTATTTCAGTAAGCACAGATTGTTTTGGTACAGAAATGTAAAAAAACAAAAGTGGCATTTAAACTAGGTTTTGGTAGTTAGGAAATATTTTTATTATAAAAAATAAATAAATATTTGAACTAGGAAACTGAATGATAGCTTAGATATAATATTACAGAACAAAAATTTTAACTGTGTGAATATTGTAAGAAGTGTTCTATAATATCCAAAGAGATGATGTGAACTCCAATTATTTCAGTGTGGTTGAAACACACAAAAACAATGTGAGAGGTAAGGCTTGAGCAGAATTCAGTGTTTGCATCAGAAAGGACCTTGGGTCTATATAACTGGGACTTTATCTGATAATATTCAGTAGGTATATACTTACGCACAAATATTTATCCATCAACAACTATGTGGTTGTACAGTTCTTAATGTAGCATTTGTTGCCCTTTGGAATTTATATTTTAGATTTTAGGCACTAGAGAATACAGCAGATAAAAAGCAGGCAAACAATTGAACAGGGAAGAAGTGAAGGGATTACATAGTTTACATAATAGTTGAATAATATATATATATAATCTATGTGTTAATTCATTAAATATTTATACATATACCATTTATCTTCTAATGCTTATGAGTTACTGGGAAAAGGGAAAACGAATGAGCTGTTATTTTGCCTAATTATGTGCCAGACACTGCTCTAAACACTTCACAAATGTTAACTCTTTTAATTTTTGCAACATCTTGTAAGAGAGGTACTTTATTGTACCTATCTTATAGATGAGCAAAACAGACACAGAGAGGTTAAGTAACTTGCATAAGAATTTGATGGAGTAGAGCTTTGAGACAAGAAGTGTGGTTCCATTCACTAAACCATTAAGCTATGTTATTTCTGAAATAAGAATAACTGTGAAAGAAGAAAAAGAGAATGCCATGCAACATATTATCATATTACCTAATCAATAGTCCTGATAGCCTTCTGTGAAGAATTGACAGGCTGAGACCAAAATAATAATAATAAAAATAGAATACAAATTTGTTTCTAGGAGAGTGCTCCAGATCCAAGAAAGAATATATGAAAGAGTGACTAGGGCAGTAGGACTTTAGAAGCATGGTCAAGATTTTGAACTTTATCCTGAAGACTAGAAGTAGGAAAACTGCAGTCCATGGACCAAATCAAGTCTTCCTCTTGTTTTGTAAATAAAGTTTCATTGAAACCCAGCCACATCCCTTGATTTATGTATTATCTATGATTTGCTTTGTGCTATAGTATTAGAAATGAGCAGTTGAGACAGAGACCATATGGCCTGAAAAACTTGAAATATTTACTATCCTGTTGTTTACAGAAGAAAGTTTCCTGACCCTAGTGGTAGGCAATAGAAAGAAAATCAAAGGTGTTAAATTGGAAAGTGATCGAATTAGTTTTCATTTAAGAATATCATTCTGTATGTGGTGTGGAAAATAGACTGGAGAGGGGGAGAATCAAAAGGAAATTAAGAGACCATTTCAATGCATTCAAAGATAAGAAATGATGGTGACTTGAACTAGGCTATGATGATCAACAGATATGGAAGGTGATTAAAAGTAGAATTAAGGATGGTTTCAGATTCCTAATTTAAATAGTTGGATAGATAGCAAGTAGCCTAAGGATGTGATATAGCTAATTGCAGGTTAGGGGATTTAGATAAGGCTTCCAGGAGAGTTCTGACTGAATGATACTCCGGGTGTAGCTATCTAAATGAAGGCTGCATTAATTCATCCAGGATGATGGCAGAATCTAATAATGATTTTGAGTCTAGTGTCCAAATTGCTAATACATATAGAAAAGAAACCCAGCATAATTAAGTGATTTAAAATATTTTTTAGGCTTGGTGTGGGTGGCTCACGCCTGTAATCCCAGCACTTTGGGAGGTCGAGGCAGGTGGATCACGAAGTCAGGAGATTGAGACCATCCTGGCTAACATGGTGAAACTCCGTCTCTACTAAAAATACAAAAAAGTAGCCGGGTGTTGTGGCAGGCGCCTGTAGTCTCTGTCACTGGGGAGGCTGAGGCAGGAGAATGGCATGAACTCGGGAGGTGGAGCTTGCAGTGAGTCGAGATGGTGCCACTGCACTCCAGCCTGGGTGACAGAGCAAGACCCTGTCTCAAAATAGATAAATAAATAAATAAATAAATAAATAAATAAATAAATAAATCAAATGTACGCATGCAAGTAATGATCCAGAAGATATATTAATTGAGGTGAACAAATCTGATCCCAAGTGCAAAACCTAAATTTCCTTAAATATGATGAAAGGAGGCTCAATCATCATTTATAGAATGCTGTACGGATCAGTAATTCCTAAGGCTAACAGACAGAAGAAACATTTACTAAATAATGTGACGGGTGAGGACAGAATAAGGGTGGGAGGTGCTCTTTCTTCACCATTTTTTTTTTCTTCTTATCTTCACAAAACCCACGTAACTACCTCACTGACCCACGTATGCCACACCCTTAAGACTTTAGTTACACAAAGAAAACAAGCCATGTGGCTATTGCTTTCATAATGTTTATGCCCTTGTACTAATGAATACCGAAATTGGCCTTATACGATTAAATATCTAATAACATTGTGAGTGTTGCACAATTGAAAGCATCTGCTGAAAAATGATTTACTAAGCCTTGCTTCTTGGCCTGACCACCATGTGGCCCTATTGTCAAGATAACATTGCAACCAGATATCCTTCACCTCCCATAGCCTTACCCACTCATGTGCTTGGCCTGCCCAGTCTGGCACCCCCTACCCCTGATGTCAGGTTTCTGACTTTGCCTGAGAAATATCCCTAGTAGCTTTTTCCAGGAGCCCCTGATGCGTCCTTGTGCCTTGTCATCCACTGCCTCCTGGAGTCGGAGTATAAGCCCTAAAATAAAAGCCTTTGTTTGGGGAGCCTGTGTGCCCCCTGTTAATTTTCATTTACAGGAGGGAGCCAAAGAGCCTGTGGTCTATAACAAGGTATATAAGGAACTATTTCCATTAGGTAGAAGCATCAGAATAATAAGTTCATCAGAAAAAAATAATGAAGGAAGTGGAAGAATAAAAAATAGATGAATATATGTGGTCTATTTAGGGAATAATTAAAAATTACAGGGATGTGTGGCAGGTAATATAACCAGCATCTAGCGTTTTAGAAGATGCTGTTTAATCTGACCTGATGGCATAAAATGTGATACTGGGGTATTGAAAGTTTCATGAAATTAATTACTTACTATTATATATATGTTATATTATACTATATATATTACGTATATACTATACTATATATAGTACTATTATATTATATGTTAGTATATATAATAGTATATGGTATATATAGTATACTATTATATACTATATATTACTATTATATACATATACTGTTATATAGTATATATTACTATTATATGTATATAATGTATGTAATATGTACTATAATATGTATATAATGTATGTAATACTATTATATATGTATATAATAGTAATATATATATACACACACACACACACACACACACAACACACACATATTTATTTAATTTTTCTTCTGAGCAACCATCCCTACCTCTTGTGCTCCCCAAGACCTACTATTTCTAAAATTACTACTGAGAGCATGTTATCCCCTATTCCGTAAGTCTAGTTCATAAATGTTAACATCATTACAATGAAAATGCTTCTTCTGCCAATCTTGCCTTAATATTTAAGGCTTGGGTCAGATTTCAGATACACTACACCAGTACTTTTATTCTTTAGAAGAAACTTATTTCTTATATGTAAATAACTACAATTTAAAATATTATCTCTAAGAAGATGATGACTAGAGTTTTTTCTAGGCTTAAACATTTTATCCTGGCTTCAATTCCACGTGTGTAACCGAATACAAAATATATCCGCTTGAATGCTCAGTTATTGCTTCAGATTCAACCCATCCAGTTGAATATAACATATTCAAATACAGCCCTCTGGTTTACTACATTATTTCTTTCAGTTGCACCACTGCTTTTCAGGTTTCCCAGGTTAGGCAGTTTAAAAATCATTTTCACTGTCTCTCTTTACTTTGTTATGGTTAATTGGCCACCAAATCCTGTAACTATAAAATTAACTCAAAATATGTAGATAATTTACTATAAAAATCATATTGGGCAAATTAACATCTCTGTGTCTCAATTTTACCATTTAAGTCAAAATGAATATTTTTCTCATAAGGAGGATAATCCAATGAAGCCAGAATTGGAGGCACTATACCGTATTGTTTCAGAGCATGAATTTCACAGCAAAATTGCTTGAGTATGAATCCTAACTCTGCTCAGAACTAGTTGTGTCAACTCTAGCAAGGTACTAGCTTTGTGATCTTCTTTACTTAATTTCTCTACCTTTAAAAGGAAGATAATAAAAGTTTCTACTTTGTAGAATTATGAGGATTAATTGAACATATATTTGCAAAGCTTTTAGAATATTTCCTGATACAAAGGAAATGCTAAATCAGTATTTGTTAAGTGAAAGTAGGATCAATATATACCTTATAGCCCTATTTCTAGCACATTGTAAACCTTGACAAATTCTAGCTATTTGTCAAATATTAGCTCTAGATATCATGGTTTATTCATCATCTCAGCTTCCATTGCCGGTAGTCTAACCCATGTATTCATTAGCTCATCCATGAACTACAATCAAGAGTATTTGTCTCTAACCTTTTCACCTATGCTGGATTATCTGTGATTAGTTTAACATCACACATGTTCCCTTCTTACTCTTATAGTTGTTAAGCTGTATTTCCCACAATTTTCTCCTATTAGAGTTTAGACACTGCAAAGCAAGCAAGCAAGACTCAGTGACTGTGCCAGAATTAGCAGTTACCTGACAAAGAATACTGTGAGCAGTTTGAGATCATCTGGTGAGAATCACTTCAATGCCGTTGGCCACTGAAGTCATAATCAATGGCTTCATTTCCATTTCTTCAATTCTGGAGTCCCTTTACATTAGCAATAATTTTCCTAACTTTTGCTCTTCCAGCCCTTTCAAAGTTGCATAAGTTTCTGATTTTCTATTTGAATACTTTCCTGTCCCAAGTACCTAAAATGCATTTTTTCTTTCAGTTTTCTCATACCTAATTATAAAGTCAGTAATATGGTTCCTATTATCCTATGACACTTCGAAGCAAGTTCCTATCAAACTTGAATGATTGCCTGTAAAAAACAATTTTTCTGTTATTATAAGAATCTCTATTTCAAACAGATGCTCCCTGTTTAATTTTTCACTGCACATACTAAGATAGTATAATCAAAGTTTGGTCCTACTCTTACTAAAAACAGAGAAACATTTCCCAACCGAGAGGAAGTCTTTCTCATTTAGTATTCTTTCATCTGACTTTTCATTTTATGTATTTTCTTATTTTGACTCTGATATTTGAAGACATACTGTGCTGTATTTGTTTTCATATATGTCAAACTTTTCCTTCCCTTTCAGAGTGCTGTTTCCTCTGTCATATCTGCATGATGCTTACTTGTCTACTGCTGTGTACAAATTTTTAAAAGCAGAAGATATGTGTGCTTCTCATTCCCAGCAAATAATTTATACCAAATCCATGGATAGGATTACATATAAGAAAAAGCTGGTGTCTCATTTGCCCTACTCCAATAAGAAACTAAAGCTAACCATAAGTACTTAAGTATAAACATAAATACTTAAGTTTAAACATACAAATGCTTTCTTCTGGTTTACCTGTGCTTTTAAGAACAAAGAGCAATTATTTCCCAAATAGGAACCAAATCTAGAAATAAATGATCTCTTCCCAGGTTTCAAGATCCAAATTTATATTCTTGGTAAAGAAGAAAAAAATGCCGGAATAAAGATAACTAACTTATTCTTTCTAAAACTCCCTTCCACCATCAAAACTTTATGTTGACTGGTTCTTTGTGATATCTAATATAGTTCTTCCACAAGGAGAGGTGAGGGACAGAGGAGGGTGTCAATGGTATATCATCTACTTGTTTTTGTTTATAGTTTTCTTAATCCGTAACTGATGATTACTCATTTGTTTTCCTTCTTTTTTTTTTTTTCTGGAATTCTGGTAAACACACACACAAACACACACACACACACACACACACACACACACACAGTTTCATAGTCCCAATATTAATTATTTATATTATTTACATAAGGGCATGCACTACATGATAAGGAGAGTATGGCTGTGTGTGCTCATACCCCAGACCTAATACTCTCTAGATACATTTCCTCAGTCAAGTTATTTAAATTCTTTGTGACTCAGAGACATACATTTATTAAAAGTAGAATAAAAGTAGGGCCTTTTCCATGCATTCACAAAATTAAATGATATTTGTAAAGCCACATAGGAAACTGTTATGCACAATAATACATATTTCAGAAATGTTAGCTTATTAAAACAGACATAACTCTGAATATTACTGACAAATTAATTCTCTTTTGAAGCATAACTTTTGCACCAATTATTTGAGTCCAAAATTTCTACTTCCCTCTCACCAAATATTTCCATAGTTTTGTAGTATCCTACATAGAACAGAATTTTATATTTTTGTCAAAATAATTATTTTACTCTAGTGAATTTGAGCTCCCTGTTTCCATATATATATATACAAAATATATATATA
>NW_016812293.1:1171023-1175003 GCF_001698545.2 Rhinopithecus bieti | reverse complement strand
AAAAAAAAAAAAAAAAAAAGAGTAAAGAGGTGGTTTTTAACTTGTCTTCAGAATTTGGATACAAGACTAGCATTTACCTAATGAAGGATTTGTCTTTCTTTACCAGAAAACGATCTTATCCTTAAAGCAGCAGATTTTGTCTGACATTTGCTATATTCTGTCTTATATGCATAATTTATAATATTTTCTTTGTTCTCAGTATTTTCTAGTTGATCTGTCAGAAAACATTCACCATTATAAATACTTTTAAGAGATTTATTAATAATAATATGAAATATGTAACCATACATGAAAGTTATATTGATTAATATTTTTTGATAAATTATAACAAGATAAATATAAAATTTCTAATTACAGATATGTTTATAATCTGTTTAATACAAATGTTCATTTGGTTGGGAGTTAAGGTGGAATTTAGTTAATTTTTAATTTTTTTAATTTCTGATTTTCAGTCTATGCTACAGAGTAAGAGTAACATGTACTCCCTGTTATAAACCCTACAATTACTCACATATTAAACATGGCCATATTTGAAAGTGGGTATAGTACTCTCAATAGTGAAGGTGACTTTGAAAAGACAGATGAAATATTTTTCTTTTCATCATGTAACATTATTTAGTATCTTTGAACAGTGAATGGTAGATGAATGGCAGTTTTAACCAAGAAAATACTCAGGGAAAAAAATCATGTAGTGATTCTTAATGAGATGAAAACATAACTTGATCCCAGAAGTGAAAACTGGAACTGTTAAGATACTTTTCATTAGTAAGTAGAAATAATAATATATAAAACCATTTGTAGAAAGAGGACATGTATACCATATGGTTACTCATGAGGAAAAATGCATGCCCTTGAAATTCATTTCACTTAATGCATTCAACACATCATAATCAACTTCATCAATAAAGACAAACATTGGAAGAAATCACCTGTTACCTAAAATATTTCGATCATTTTACTTTTGAGATACTCAATATTCTTGATCTTCCTTTGCTCTTTTTGGCTCATTTGACCTATATATAACTTTAAACAGCTCCCTGGCTGACAGACAGGCTATCTCATCATATGGTAAGTGGTAATACACTCCATTACACAGTAACTTTAAAATCATAGCCCCACTGAGAACTTGCTCTAAGAGTTTAACTACTCTCTTGGTAGATATCAGCCAATATCTAGATATATTAGCAGGAGAGACTTTACTGATCACAGAAGGATCTGGGAGGGAGTCAGGATCTTATTTCAATTCTTAATAAATATCTCTGGAAGTTCAAATGTTTAATCTATTTTTGATAAGTGTGTACAGAAAAAAAATCAAAATTTTTATATCAGAACAAAATCTGCCCCTAGCTCTGTCTTTGGTCAGTATTCCAAATAATTTTGATATTCATATACCAAATGAATAAAATACCATTAAAAGATATGCAACTTTGAAAAGTTTACTTGTTTTACATAACGGGCTGTATATGGCATAATGTGAAATTGGCAAAAGGAATAGTGGCGCCATGCGGATTGTTAGCTGTATTGAAATATTCAAATCATATTTTAAACCTTGAAGAAATTATAAATGGTGTGTTATTTTTATTTAATAATTACTTTTCATTCAGAGTGCAACATACAAATATATTATTGTATAGCAGTGTAAAAATCAGCAACAGATTAGTGGACAAATACACAGTATTTGTTTTATTCTGTTAAACCCATGACTGCAGCCACCAGCATGTTGGAATAATACATTTCACTTAGCTGATATATAAACACTTTCTATTTTGTTTTCATTTTAATCATGACATGTTTTAAGGATATATTTCAGAAATAAATGAGATAGTTAAGTGTGGGACTTTGAATTCCTTGGAAGAAAGCCATTATATATATACACAGACATGAGAGGATTTATATAGAAAATTACTCTGGACTGGAACTGGTGTGATATTCCTTTGAGCATCCTAATAATAATGTAATTATTTTCCCTGCCACTTATTATTGGTGTTAATGATTTACAAAAGACGGTAAGAACTTTCTCATAAGATATATCAATGATTTTCAGCATCTGGCTTTATAAATGTTTTATGTCTAAAAATAGAAGAGAAATTGGTTAGCTTTGACAATTTTCACACTTTTAGTTAAGAAAACACTGTAAAGTTGCCTTTTCTTCAAGCCTAGTGGCTGCCTAGTATTGCATCACATCGTTCTCATGAATAAGGTGGCCATTACTGCATGACATGCTCTAAGGAGGCTGTAAGTCACAGCAAAGTATAATGAGAAGAGCCACTGAGAAGGAGCAAATAAAGATTGCAATTATGTGTCCTTGTAAAGGACAAGTCTCCCTTACTTCTATAGGAAAGGTATACCAAGATGGAAAAATATAAAATTCTGAAGAACTCCAAATGAAATGTGCATAACCCTTATTCACAATTCTTAAATGATAATGTATCGTCATTATTTTTAATATAGGGAGTTTTTTGCATTAAAGTTCATTATTTTAATACATGAATAAATCAAAGTAAGACAAATACTGTGTTTCAATTCACAGACTAGTTAACTATCTTACAAATATATAAAGGATTAGATAACACAAAATAAGTATTTTCTTTTTTGTTTCTTTGTTTGTTTTGAGACGAGGTCTTGCACCATTGTCTGGGATGGAGTGCAGTGGCACGATCTTGCCTCACTGAAACCTCCGTCTCCCGGGATCAAGGGATTCTCCTGCCTCAGGCTCCCAAGTAGTTGTGTTTACAGATGCCCACCACCACGCCCAGGTAATTTTTTGTGTGTGTTTTTAGTAGAGATGGGGTTTCACCATGGTGGTCGGGCTGGTCTTGAACTCCTGACCTCGTGATTCGCCCGCCTTGGCCTCCCAAAGTGCTGGGATTACAGGCATGAGCCACCGCCCAGCCGAATAGTTCTTTTTAAGGCATTACTAATATTAGACCAACAAACGAACTATATAGCAATAATACATTTTTTTCTAGTGCCTTTTAGATTACCCCATATCTTTTCTTGGCTAAATAGTTCATTTACTATTAGCAGTAAATAATATTCAATTTTCTGAAGACACTACAGTTTATCCTTTAACTCACTAAAGGACATCCTGACCACTTCCAAGTTTGGGACTCTGGATAAATCTGCTGTAATAACCTTTTGCAGGTGTTTTGTGAACATGTTTTCACTAATTTGAATATATACCTAGGAGCTTGGTTGTTGAAACAATATAGTGAGCATGTTTACTTCCGTAAAAAAAAAAAAAAAAAAAAAAAAGAAAAAATCTGTCTTCCAAGGTGGCTGTACTATTTTGTGATTTCTCCCAGGAAGGGATGAGTGCTCCTGTTACTCCCCATGTATGTCAACATTTAGTGTTGTCAGCGTCCTGGATTTTAGTTACGTTCCTAAGTGTGTAATAGATTCTCCTTGTTGTTTTCTTTTCCATTTTCCTGATAATATGTGGTATATAGCATCTTTTCAGATGTTTATTTGCCACCTATATATCTCCTTCCATGAATTGTCGATTAAAGTCTTTGGGTTATTTTTTTGATTCAGTTATTCAATTTCTTGCTATTGAGTCATTGGGTTCAATGTATTACTATTGAGTCAGTAGGTTCATTGTTTGTTTAGGATAACAGTTCTTTTTGAGATACTTCTTTTGGAAATGCTTTCTCCTCATCTGTGGTTTTCCCTTAACAGTGATTTTCACAGAGAAAAATAATTAAATGTTAATGAATCTCAGTTTATCAATTATTTCTTGCATGGATTATACCATCGATGTAGTATCTAAAAAGTCATTTTCAAACTCAAGGTCATCTGGATTTTCGCTGATATTATCTTTCAGAGATTTACATTTTTGCCTTTTACATTTAGTTCTGTGATCCATTTTGAGTTCATTTTGCAAGGGCATAAATTCTGTGTCTAGATTCACTTTTTTACCTGTGGATGTCCAGTTGTCTCAGCATCATTTATTAAAAAAAAAAAAAAAAAAAAAAAAAAAA
>NW_016812293.1:1157535-1169837 GCF_001698545.2 Rhinopithecus bieti | reverse complement strand
TTTTTTTTTTCTATAATGTCTTTGTCTGATTTGGGTATGGATTTGTTTTTCTATTTTTTGGCTAATTTTTTGTTAGTATATAGAAATGCAGTTGATTTATTTGTATGCTAATTTTGTATCCTGAAGCTTTACTGACTTTATTTGTTCTAGCAGCTTTTTTATGTGTAGTCTTTAATATTTTCTACAGAGAAAATCATGTCATCTGCCAAAAGATATAATTTTACTTTCTTTTCAATTTCAACATATTTTACTTGTTTTTCTTGCCTAGTTTGTCAACCTACAGTTTTTAGTAGTATACTTAATAGACGTGGCAGGTGAAGATATTCTTGTCTTGTTCACTATTTTAGAAGAAAAGTTTTCAGTTTTTCACCATAGTCTATAATGTTAGCCATGGGCTTGTTACATATGGCCTGTATTATGTTGAAGTGTATTCCTTCTATACATAATTTGATATGCATTTTTATCATGTAAGAGTGTTGGGTTTTGTCAAATAGGTTTTCTGCATCTACTGAGAAGATCATGTGTTTCCATCCTTCACTCTGTTTAAGGTGGTATATTGCATTAATTGATTTGCACATGTTGAACTATCCTTTCATCATATGGATAAATTCCATTTGATCATGGTATATCATCCTTTTATTGTGCTGTTGAATTAGGGTTGCTAAAATTGTGTTGGTAATTTTTGCATCTATACTCATGATATATATGGCTCTGTCATTTTCTTTTTCTTTCTGTCATTGTCTGGCATTGGTATTTGTTTTAGCAAATTAAGTGTACTCATCTATGCATATTTAAAATGCAAATGCTTATTATCTATAAGATGGAGTTAATGTCAATAAAATTACTTAGCAAGAAAAATTTGACTTCTTCCTTTCCAGTTTAAATGCTCTTCATTTATTTCTCTTGTCTAATCGCTCTGGGGGAATTGCAGTATTACATTGAATAAAAGTGTTGAAAGCATGTTCCAGAACTTACAGAAAAAAATTTCAATTTTTTTCATTCAGTATGATGCCAGCATTGTGTATGAAATATTAATATATGGCCTCTATTGTTTTGAGGTATGTTATTTCTATACCCAATTTGTTGATAGTATTTTCAACATGAAGAGATCTTAAATTTTATAAAATGCCTTTTTGGCCAAATGATCATATGGTTTTTATCTTTGATTCTAGCAATGTAATGTACCACATTTATTGATTTTCATATGTTGAACCACTCTTAAATCCCTGGAATTATGCTTGACCACAATGAATAATTTGTTTACTGTGTTGTTGAATTCAATTTGTTAACATTTTGTTAAGGAATTTTGAAATCATGATCTACAGAAATATTAACCTGTACTTTTCTGGGTAATGATGGTCTAGTAACTGTGTTTGGAAGTATGCCCTCCCCTTTAATTTTTTTATTTTATTTTATTTTATTTTATTTTATTTTATTTTTTTTTTATTTTATTTTTTTTTGAGACAGAATCTTGCTCTGTCACCTGGGCTGGAGTGCAGTGGCAGGATCTCCGCTCACTGCAGCCACCGCCTCCAGGGTTCAAGCGATTCTCCTGCCTCAGCCTCCTGAGTAGCTGGAACTACCGGGAGGCGCCATTATGCCCAGCTAATTTTTGTATTTTTAGTAGAGCCGGGGTTTCACCATGTTGTTTAGCTAAGATGGTCTCAATCTCTTGACCTCATGATCCGCCTGCTTCAGCCTCCCAAAGTGCTGGGATTACAGACTGTGAGCCACCGCGCCTGGCTGAAGTAGTATTAGCTTTTTAAATGTTTGTTACAACTCAGCAGTTAAGACATAAGATCCTGAGCTTTTTTATTACTGCTATTAATCGATTACTTTGTAAGATAGTAGTATAGTATTAAGATATCAAAATATTTTGTACATTTGTCAATTTTACATTTTAGCTCTTCTGTGTCACATTTTAAACACTTTTTGTGTTTGTTTGTTTTTGGTTTTTTTTGAGACTGTCTCACTCTGTCGCCCAGGCTAGAGTGCAGTGACATGATCTTGGCTCACTGCAACCTCTTCCTCCTGTGTTCAAGGAATTCTCCTGCCTCACCCTCCCGAGTACCTGGAACTATAGGCATGTGCCACCATGCCCAGCTAAATTTTTGTATTTTTAGTAGAGACGGGGTTTCACCATGTTGGCCAGGATGGTCTCGATCTCCCCATCCTCCTGCCTCGGCCTCCCAAAGTGCTGGGATTACAGGCGTGAGCCACTGCATTGGCCCAAAGTAAAATATTTTACTCATGAAGTAGTTTGTCCTCATTCTCCCCCTCTCTTCAGCCACTGACAACCAACAATCTGTATTTTGTCTATTCTAGATATTTTACACAAAATAATAATAAAGTGACCTTTTGTGTCTAGTTTCTTTCACTTAACAAAATGTTTTGATGGTTCATCCATATTGTAGCTTGTATCTGTGTGTGGTAGGGGTGAGGGTTGGTGACAGAGAGAGAATGTAATGACAAATTTAATTTACTCTTTTTTAGATTTTCTCACATATTTACTTTCTGGTGTTCTTCAATCCTTTCTGACTTCCATCTGGTATTATTTTCCTTACACTTTAAGTACTTCTTTTAGCATTTCCTGTAGTGCAGGTCTTCTAAAGACAAATTATCTCAGATGTCTGTGTTAAAAAGTCTTCGATTTGCATAATATTTTGCATATATTAATTCTTACTTCTTATTATGTTCCACATTGTTAATGAATATTTATTCTTTTAACACTTTAAACATTATTCCATTGTCATTTTGAAGCTATTGTTTCTGATGAAACTTGGTCATCATTCTTATCATTGTTACTCTGTGTAATGTGTCCTTTTATTTGATATTTTTAAAGATTTCCTCCTTTCTTCAGTTTCAAATTTTACACTGAGAAGCTTATTGGGTTTTCTTTGTATTCTTTTTTTTTATGTTTGTCTACTTTTTAATTCTTTTATTTAATTATACTTTAAGTTATGGGGTACAAGTGCAGAACGTGCAATTTTGTTACATAGGTATACATGTGCCATGGTGGTTTACTGCACCCATCAACCCATCACCTACATTATGAAGTTCTCCTGATGTTATCCCTTCACCAGCCCTCCACCCCTCAACAGGCCCCAGTGTGTGATGTTTTCCTCCCTGTGTCCATGTGTTCTCATTGTTCAACTCCCACTTACGAATGAAAGCAGGAGGTGTTTGGTTTTCTGTTCTTGTGCTAGTTTGCTGAGAATGATGGTTTCCAGCTTCATCCATGTCCCTGCAAAGGACATGAACTCATCCTTTTTATGACTGCATAGTATTCCATGGTGTATATGTACCACATTTTCTGTATCCAGTCTATTATTGATGGATACCATCTCACACCAGTTAGAATGCTGATCATTAAAAAGCCAGGAAACAATAAATGCTGGAGAGGATGTGGAGAAATAGGAACTCTCTTACACTGTTGGGGGGAGTGTAAATTAGTTTATTCATTGTCAAAGACAGTGTGGTGATTCGTCAAGGATCTAGAGCTAGGTTTGTCTAATTTTTTTTTGTTCTGTTGTTTTATATTTCAACAATTGTAGAAAAGTGTTGGTTTTATTTTTTTATAAATTTGTTGTCCAATAGCATTCATTTATTTATCTCTAAGACCTCAATTAAACATATGATATGTCTACAGTCCCTAGAGAGTCTGTGTTTTGATACTGTGTTTGGCTTTCAATTTGAATAATTTCTACCACAATCTCTTCAAATTCAAGGTTTACATAGATTTTACTCACCTGTGTTTTGCTAAATTTAGCTCCTAAATTTTCACACATTAATTTTTTAACTTAGTCCTTTAAGATAGTTAAATATTTAAAGCTCTTGTATGATAATTCACACATTTGTACCGTCCCTTGGTTTGCTTCAATTAACCTATTTCTCTTTGTAATGAGGTCAAATTCTAACTTCTTTCCAAATATCATAATTATTTATTGCATTTTCTATATTCTAAGAAGAGGCAAAGATATGCAATTCTTATTCCAGAAAAGAGAAAAAAATAGATTGTGAGTAAATAGATTTGCCTACTTATTATATACTTCTTTGGAGATTAATATTGCATGTGGTCACCCTGTAAGGTTTAAAACATTCTATGATAAACCAATCTGTTTAACTCCCTGAGGCAATTAATGTTTCACATGTGCTTATCTGACCACAAAAATCAAGGAAAACTTGTTATATCCTGCTCAGCTTTTGTTTGGTAAATGCTAAATTAGGTTCTTGAAAAATAAAAAATAAATAAAGGTTTTTTTTTGTAATGCTTGGCACTTAACTGTTGTGGAAATGGCTTTGTCACTGCAGATTAATTACTTCATTAAAACACATCTGAATGGATAAGAAGAGCAGCATACTTGAAATTAATAGAAAAATTGTAAATTATATATTTATTATTTTGATAAATTAGACATTTAGCAAGGTTTTAAGGGGCCGCAAAGTCCAGATTTTGTTTTGATTGTTTTGTCACAAAATGATGTCAGTTTAATTTGGTTAACTTGTAGGAAATTTATCAATAGAAGTATTTCCTTACATAATTGGTATACTTTGATTTTGAAAGTGTCATTCTACAACCTACAATTCATTCATATGTATAAATTTATGTAGAATAAAAAGTAGATAAGAAGATCTGATTGCTATGTACTTCTAAGAAATGTCCAATTAAAAATAAGAGTGGCAGTGTCCAAAGGTAATGACTGGAAGCTAAAATGTCAGAAGACTTTGGTCCTGGTGTAAATTATACCACACTATTATTCAAAAGAGAGAAAAGAGTTGTAATGGGGTATATGGAATTTTTCATAGGTTTAATTTCCACTTCAATGCCAAAGTATATCATAAGGGGAGACAAGAACTACAAATTAAAGATTCCACTGAAGGAAATTTTCAAAACATGTCTAAACAAAATTTATAATGCATATTTAAAGTATTGAGTAGCAAAAAATATAGACAGGATCCAATTTAGTTAAAATCTAAGAAAATATAAAATGAAGCAAGATGACCCCTCCAAGCACAGATGAAAAAAATGGGTATTCCAGTCCTCTGTTAAAGTAAGCTACTTTGAAGGATATCAGTGAACTTGAAGTAAACCAGTCTTCACCAACAGTGAAACAAGCATGGCTTCCAGGTTTCCAAGAAAATGTCAAATCCTAAAACGGGTGATTACATAACTTATTTCTATAGAACGACAGATTTGACAGTGTAAGGAGACAATAAAATCAAATTTATACAAAATTTTAAAACATGTTATGAACCAACAAATTTGTTGTACATTACTTATAGTATACCTATAGCATATATCCTTCAAAAATTATTTTCAAAATATAAAAGTATATATGAAAAAATACCATATATATGCATAATAAAAGAAAATTAAATACACTGAGTATCTGTTAAATACTTAAAATAGTACAAAATTATTCCTAATATTCATTTACATACTTTAATACTCAGCCAAATATTATTAAATTTTAGTAGTATCTTGAGATTTTTTAATCTTGTCTTAAGAGTTTTAATTTTTCCAAAATAACCAGCATTTTTTTTTCAAAATTGCATATTGTACTTAAGATGAAGTTAAACTTTAAGTAATTTTAACTTTGTTTACATTTCCTCTAATGTTCATATGATTTTAGGTTGAGAAACTACTATCTCTTAAGTTGTCAATTTTGTAGTAAACTCAGAACAAATTCTGCTACATGGAAGTTATTCTCAAGTTGATTTTTTTTTATTTTGAACTGTAAATAGTTCAGCAAAAATATTTTACATATTACTGCCTTTTTGCTCCCATTTAGAATACCTTTCTTTTTCAAACATTTTTACAAGTCAAACTTTACAATAAGTATTTCTTTATAGTTATTGTGTGTTTCACAAATTAGATTTGCAAATTTATAGGCACTTTCAACTTTAGTCCATCATTGTTGAATATTAGTTTAACCCATAAAAAAAGAATATGTATAAAAAAGAAATAATTTTACTGGTTGAAATATTTCAGAAGAGCAAATGTTAAATTTCAAAATTAAACTTTATATTCCATTTAAAATTAAATTTTTAAATTTTAATTAAGTTTGCTTTATAGGGATAATTTTAGTGTTCCTACAGAATTTTATTTGCATTTTCTCTGCAAAAGTGAGTGATATTTTTTCTCAATGTTGATGTTTTAAATCTGATTTCCAATAAAATTTACAATGTTGGATGCTTCACTTTGAAAAAAAATGAACTTCCAAAAGATTTACTTTGATTATGTCAGTTGTTTAAGAAAATCATATTATTATTGGACTTTACTGACTTCTATTTGAAACATCTGAGGACTCTGCTATCAAATGTTAGCAGAGGGAAGAAATGTATTAATTTTTAAAAGTAAAATACATTCGATTTTAAATTTTACAACATGATTGATTTAATGTTACCTTATAAAACATAGTTTAAAAATAAGCTTATTTAATGTATAAATATGACTTACACTTCTTACCTGTGAGCACATTAACATGCTGGTGCAATTAGCTGAATAATTAAAAGTTCAGCTCACAAGTCACTTTTCTATACGTGTGATTTTTGAAATTGCAGGTTGTTTTAGTGTGAAATGTTATATGAAATTTCTCCACTCTTGTAAATATTAGTTTGTATTTTCTCCTATTGAAGTGTTCCAAGATTGCCCATGGAGTGTGGTTTTCCTGATAAATATTTTATACTTTACTTTGTTAGAATATGGATAAGTTCCTGGGTTTTTTTTTTTTTTTTTTTTAACTGTACCTTATCACTTACATGTATTAAAAAGTGTGGTCTGACATAACCGTCCAGATTTGTCTTAAAAAATATTCTTGTGATAAATTTTAACTGTTTTTACTTGCAGCAAACCTGACAGCCAATTAGTATCACAAGGAAATTATAATTTTAAATTGTACTTGATTATTGTCACTTTAAAGTGATGTTAATATACGGAAAGCATTGAGAAACTCTGGTCTAAGAGAATGGTTCTAGTTTCATTTTCCAGAATTTGCATTCCAGTTCTCTATATTCCATGCAACTTATGCTGAAATTCAAGGTTCTTGCTGTTATGCCTCTTCACTAAAGACAGAAAGACTTCTGCCTGTGCTATTGCTGAAAGTCTTTTAAGGGCATCTTCACATAGTGACTCTCTATCAGATGGTTTCTATGGAAGGTTTAGCTTCCCCTCAGTGTTTTGCTTTTGTTTTGAAACTCTGAAGGGTAACTTTAAATCGAATTGAAAAATGGACTCTTCATCTTAACCAATCTGTCTTCATTGCTGACTGCATTATGTCTGATACGGTGAGCATCCTCTGTGTTCCCTAGGCATAGGAGGAGAAATTCTACCCCAATTTGTATGATGAATACTTTCCTGAAAATATTTCTCCTTTAGCTTAGGTCCATTTAGCTTTCCTATGTTCAGCCATTTAAACATGTCCCAGTCCCAGCAACTCAAAGGCATTGCTGTTTAATGAGCTGGTTCTTGATGAATTTTATTTTGTGGATGTTCTTCTGTTTACTACTACTGGGTGTATTACAGCAGCTTGAAGACTTTTGGCTTTATAAATCAGTATAGTCCTCTGAGTGTGATGCCTCACGCCTGTAATCCCAGCACTTTGGAAGGCCAAGGCCAGCAAATTATGAGGTCAGGAGATCAAGACCATCCTGGCCAACAAGGTGAAACCTTGTCTTTATTAAAATACAAAAAATTAGCCGGGCATGGTGATACGCAACTATAGTCCCAACTACGTGGGAAGCTGAGGAAGGGGAATCACTTGAACCCAGAGGACAGAGTTTTCAGAGAGCCAAGATCGTGCCACTGCACTTTAGCCTGGCCACAGAGCAAGACTCCGTGAAAAAACAAACAAACAAACAAACAAAAAAAAACATAATCTTAGAGGAAAAATAAATAAATAAAAAAAAAGGACTTAAAACTTTTTTCATTAAAATATATTCTTTTGTCTTTTGTTCAATAGAGTATATGAAACACTATTATTTCAGAGTTCCAAAAAAGAAATTTTAACACTAAAACATACTCCATTGTATTTTGTTTTCTCTCTTTTGACTACATCCCAATCTGTAAAGTTTTTGAATTTCAGCATAAGTTGCATGGAATATAGAGAACTGAAATGCAAATTCTGGAAATGAAACTAGAACCATTCTCTTAGACAGAGAAGAAAACCAAACCAAACTCAACTGAAACCTGCTCACAAAGGAACCGGTTAAACCAGCCTTAACCTGGGAGAAATTACCGGTAACAGTGGTACAAACTTGAGTGTCTGCAAACATTGCCACCAACGGCCAAAGTTCTTTCACTCTCTAAGTAAACTTGAAAGGCAGTCTAAGCCATAAAGACTGCAACTCTTAGGTGAGTTCTTGGGCTGAACTAGGCCCAGAGACAGTGGACTAGTGGGACACGTGACTTGCTGAGACACTAGTAGAGAAAGGCAAGAGAGTGTTGGCATTGCCCCTCCCCTAACCCCAGACTGCACAGCTCACAGCTCCAAAAGAGACCTCTTTCTTCTGTTGGAGAATAGAAGAAGGAAGATTGAGGAGGACTTTGTCTTGCAACTTGGATACCGGCTCAACCATGGATGGATAGGGCACTGGTCAGTGTCATAAGGCCTCCATTCCAGGACCTAGATCTCAGGTGAAATTTCTAGACACACCCAGGACCAGAAAGGGAACCCACTGCTTGAATAAAAGAACCTAGTCCTATCAACATTAATCGTCTGCAAACTGAGGAGCCTTTGGGTCCTGAATAACCAGCAATAGTAACCAGGTACTACATCAAGGGCCTTAGAGAGCCACTGAGACTTGCTGTCTTCAGGTGAGGTTCAGCACATTACCTGCTGTGGAGGCTACAGGGCAAAACTCCTGATTCAGAAAAAAACAAAGGGAAGAGTAAAGGGGACTTCGGCTTGCACCTTAGCTACCAATACCACCACAGGAGGGTAGAGCACCAAGTGGGCTCCTGGGGTCCCTGATTCCAGAACTTAACTATTTGACAACATTTCTGGACCTGCCCTGGGCCAGAGGGGAGCCCACTGACCTGAAGGGTAAGTCCCAGGACAAGCTGCATTCACCACAAGCTGATTTAGAACACTGTGGGCCTTAAGAAAAGATCTGTGGTCGTGTGACAGTATTCCTTGTGTCCAGGGGTGACAATGGCTACTGGGTGAGGTTCCTCTGCCTTTGGAAAGGGGAAAGAAGAGTGATAAGGACTGTGTTTTGTGGTCTGAGTGCCAGCTCAGCTGCAATATAATAGAACACCAGATAGACGTCTAAGGTTTTTTTAGTCTAGTCCCAGATTCCCAGACGGCACTTCTGAAACCACCAAGGCCTGAGGGACCTCGTCACGCTGAAGGGAAGGACACAGACCTGGCTGGCTTTGCCACCTGTTTCTTGTAGAGCCTCAGGGCCTTGAGTGAACATAGGCAGTTGCCGTGGAGTGGTTACAGCAGGCCTTGGATGAGATCCAGTGCTGTGCAGGCTTCAGTTATGACCAAGCAAAGTCATAGTGGTAGTAACCACAGAGGTGCTTATGTCACTCCACTCCCACCTTTAGATGACTCAAAACAGAGAGAGAGATTCTGAATGTTTAGGAGGAAATAATGTAAGAAAACAAGAGTCTCTGCATGGTAATCCAAAAAATTATCCTGGGCTTTGGCCAAGGCCATCATGGCAGAACCTGTATAAATCTACAAAAAGCATAGCGTAATTGGGCTTGAGGTGTCCCCAAAGCAGAAATAGCTTAGACCACAACACTCAAGTCCTATCAGATATCTGGAATGGCTTCAAAAGAACAACTACCGATAAGCCCAGACAGTGAAGACTACAATAAATACTTAACACTTCAATGCCAAGAGAACAAAGAGCATCTACTAATATCAACACCATCCAGGAAAACATGACCTCATCAAGTGAACTAAACAAAGCACCAAGGACCCATCTTGGAGACATGGAGATATATGATCTTGCAGACAGAGTATTTAAAATAGATGTGTTGAGGAAACTAAAACAAAATTCAAGATAAAAGAGTAAAGAAATTCAGAAATCTAACAGATAAATGTAATAAAGAGATTGAAATTATTACAAGGAACTAAGTAGAAATTCTGGAGCTGAAAATGCAGCTGGCATACTGAAGAATGTATCAGAGTCCTTTAATAGCAGAATGGATCAAGCAGAAGAAATAATTAATGAGCTTAAGGACAACTTATTTGACAATTCATGGTAAGAGAAGACAAAAGAAAAAAGAATACAAAATAATGAAGCATGATGACAGGATCTAGAAATTAGCTGCAAAAGAGAAAATCTGAGAGTTATTGGCCTTAAACAGAAAATAGAGAACAAGACAGGGGTAGAAAGTTTATTCAAAGGGAGGATAACAGAGAATTCCCCAAATCTAGAGAAAGATATAAATATCCAAAGTATAGAAGGTTTTAGAACACAATCAGATTTAACCCAAAGAAGGCTACCTCAAGGGATTTAATAATCAAACTCTCAAAGGTCAAAGATAAAGACAGAATCCTAAAAGTAGCAAGAGAAAATAAATAAATAACATATGATGGAACTCCAATAAATCTGGCAGCAGACTTTTTATTGGAAATTTTACAGGCCGGGAGAGAGTGGTATGACATATTTAAAGTGCTGAAGGAAAGTAACTTTTACCCTATAAGAGTATACTTGGCAAAAATATTCTTCAAACATGAAAAATAAATAAAGACTTTCCTAGACAAGCGAAATTTGGTGGATTTCATCAATAGCAAACCTGTTGCACAAGAAATGCTTTCATTCAGAAAGCAAAGGACTTTAGTAAGCAATAAATAAACACAGGTATAAAACGCACTGGTAATAGTAATTACAAATTAAAACACATAATGCTATAACACTGTGACTATAGTATGTAAATTACTCTATCCTCAGTAGAAACACAAAATAATAAACCAATATAAAATAATAATTAAAACTTTTCAAAACAGTCAGTACAATAAGATATAAATAAAAACAAAAATTTACAAAGCTGGATGATGAAGTTCAGGAGAGTTTTTATTAGTTTTCTTTTGGCTAGTTTGTTTATGCAAATAGTGTTACGCTGTTACCAGGTTAAAATAATGCATGATAATACAGTATGTGCAGGCCTCCTGGTAACCTGAAACCGAAAAACATACAATGTATACACAAGAAATAAAAAGCAAGAAACTAATAACATCACCAGAGAAAATTATCTTCACTAGAGGAAGACAGGAATGAAAGAAAGAAGAGAAGACCATAAAACAACCAGAAATCAAATAACAAATTCTCAGGAGTAAATCCTTATCAATAATAACATGGAACGTAAATGGACTAAAATTTCCAGTCAGAAGATGTAGACTGACTGAATGGATGAAAAACAGGACCCATTGATCTGTTGCCTAAAAGAAACACACTTCATCTGTAAAGATATAAATAGGCTGAAGATTAAGGGATGAAGAAAGATATTCTGTGTCAATAGAAACCAAAAAAGAGCAGAAGTTGCCATACTTATATCAGACAAAATAGATTTCAAGACAAAAACTATAAGAAGAGATAACGAAGGTCACTATATAACGATAAACGGATTAATTCAGCAAGAGCATATACAAGTTTTAAATATACATGCACCCAATACTGGAGCACCCAGGTATATAAAGCAAATATTATTAGATCTAAAGGGAGAGGTAGGCCCCAAGACAGTAAGAGCTGAATACTTCAACACCCCATGTTCTCAACACCACATATCCATGATTAGACACATCTTTTAGACAGAAAAATTAACAAAGAAATATCAGATTTAATCTGCACTATAGACCAAATAGATCTAATGGATATTTACAGAACATTTCATCCAACAACTGCAGAATACATACTCTTCCTCAGAACATATATCATTTGCAAGGTTGACCATAGGTTAGGTGACAAAACAATTTCTTAAAACATTCAAAAAATAAAATAATATTATCTCCTCTGACCACAGTGAAATAAAACTAGAAATTAATAACAAGAAAAAAATTTGGAAACTATAAAAACACACTGAAATTAAACAATATGCACCCAAATGACCAGTGGATCAATGAAGAAATAAAAATGACCAGGGGATCAAAGAAAATTGGAAAACTTTTTGAAATAAATGGTAATGGAAACACAACATACCAAAGCCTGTGGGATACAACAAAAGCAGTGCACAGAGCAATTTATAGTTGTAAGTGCCTACATCAAAAAAGAGGAAAAACTTCAAAATTGCATTCTAACAATGTATCTTTTTTTTTTTCTTTTTTTTTTTCTTTTTATTTTTTATT
>NW_016812293.1:1140523-1154286 GCF_001698545.2 Rhinopithecus bieti | reverse complement strand
CCGATTTTCCAGGTGTTGTGTGTCTCAGTTGCCCTGGCTAGGAAAAGGGATTCCCTTCCCCCTTGCACTTCCCAGGTGAGGGGATGCCTCGCCCTGCTTCAGCTCTCGCTGGTCAGGCTGCAGCAGCTGACCAGCACTGATTATCCGGCACTCCCTAGTGAGATGACCCTGGTACCTCAGTTGAAAATGCAGAAATCACCGGTCTTCTGTGTCCCTGGCGCTGGGAGTTGGAGACTGGAGCTGTTCCTACTGGGCCATCTTGCTCCGCCCCCCTCAATGTATCTTAAAGAACTAAAAAAGCAGAGCAAACCAAACTCAGAATTAATAGAAGGGAAAATAATAATAAAGATGATGGCAGAAATAAATAAAATAGAAATTAAAAAACACACACAAAAATCAATGAAACAAAAGTTTTTTTGAAATTTTAAATAAATCGACAAACCCTTAGCCAGAAAAACAAAGAAAAAAGAGAAAATCCAAATAAATAAAATAAAAAATGAAAAAGGAATTATTATAATAAATACTGCAGAATCCAAAGGATCATTAGGGGCTACTGTAGGCAACTATATGCCAATAAATTGGAAAATCTAGAAGAAATAGGCAAATTTCTAGATACGTACAACCTACCAAAATTGAACGAGGATGAAATCCAAAACCTGAACAGCTCAATAACAAGTAATGAGATTAAAAACATAATTAGAATTAATATTGTTAAAATGTTCCTAATACTCAAAATGATCACAAATTCAACATAATCCCCAACAAAATTCTAGTCGTTTTTTACAGAAATGGAAAAAATATTCTTAAATTTGTGTAAAACTACAAATATATCAAATATCCAAAATAATCTTAAACAAAAGCCACAAAGCTGAAGGCATCATACTACTTGGCTTCAAAATTTATTAGAAAACTATTTTAACAAAACAGCATGGCGCTGGCATAAAAACAGACACAGTGACCAATACAACAGAATAGAAAGCCTAGAAAAACAACAATAACAACAACAACATACTTTTTAACAAAAGTATGAAGAACAAAGGGACAATAACAACAAAAACATCTTTGTAATAGATAGTGATGGAAAACACTATCCACAAAAAGAAGAATGAAATTTGACCCTTACCTTATATCATTTTAAAAAATTAACTTAAAATGGATTAAGACTTAAACATAAATCTAAACTTTTTAACTTCTGACATTGTGAAACTTTTAGAAAAAACCTAGGGGAAAATCTCTGTGACATTGGTTTGGACAATGATTTTTTGGATGTAAACTTGAATGCACAGTCAACAAAATATAAAATAGACAAATTAGATGAATTCAAACTAAAAAGTTTCTGCACAGCAAAGGAAATAGTTAACAAAGTGAAGAGACAACTCACTGAATCTCAGAAAATATTTGCAAACCATATATCTGATCATGGCTTAATACACCAAATATACATGAAATTCAAATAACTCTTTAGCGTTTTGTAAGCTGATCAAAAAATAGGCAAAGGAGCTGAATTCTTCTTAAATTTGTTTCTCAGAAGAAGAATTCTTAAATTTATTTCTCAGAAGAAGACATACAAATGGCCAATAGGTCTGTTTAAAAAATGCTCAGGATCACTAATTATCAGGAAAATGGAAATTAAAATCACAATGAGATATTACC
The DNA here is from genome assembly GCF_001698545.2 of Rhinopithecus bieti. Taxonomy (NCBI): domain Eukaryota; kingdom Metazoa; phylum Chordata; class Mammalia; order Primates; family Cercopithecidae; genus Rhinopithecus; species Rhinopithecus bieti. The sequence goes on along the minus strand of NW_016812293.1, from coordinate 1,152,633 downwards.
TCACACCTGTTAGAAGTTTTGTTTTGTATTATTTCGTTTTCAAAAAGATGAAAGATAACAAATGATAGGATGCGAAGGAGGAATTCTTATATATTGTGGTGGGAATGTAAATTAGTACAGTCCTTAGAGAAAATGGCATGAAAGTTACTAAAAAAAAATTAAAAATAGAACTGCTATACAACCCAGTAATCCCTCTTCTGAGTACATACCCAAAGGAACTGAAATCAACATATGTCAAAGGGATATTTTCACTTCTATGTTTATTGTAGCATTATTCACATGAGCCAAGATATGGAAACAATCTAAGTGCCTATTAAGAGATATGTCGATGAGTAGGAAGGCAAGAAAGAAGGGTATGAAAAGATAATCCAGGGGAAAAAATTTTAGATAGACAGGAGAAATAGACTTTTAGCTCTATTGCCCAACAGAGTGTCTGTTTTCCATAGTAATATATTATATATTCCAAAATAACTTAGGAAATTTTGAATGTTTCATCATAAAAGTAATAGGAAGCACAGTGACAGATATGTTAATTAGCTTGATTTAATTATTCTACATTGTATGTGTGTGTATATATATAAACATGACATTATGCCCCATAAATGTATACGATTATGACATGTCAGTCAAAAAATATATTAAAAAACAAAGATATATAAATGAAATTGCTTCATCAAAAAAGAAATCTTACTATGTTTCTATAAAATTTAGTATTAAAAAATACTTTCCAGGTTGTATGCATAGAGAGAGTGGAGTAGAAACACCGTGTTTGGGTTCTAAAATGGAACATTGAAAAATAAGGAAACAATGTCCCCCATGGCATGTTTTAACATGACCCAGGTCTCCCACATATTATCGTTTGTCTTGTTTTATGTTCACTGAGGATAACATATGACATTAGTTTCTCCTTCTAGGCTTACAATAAATTCTAAGCCAAAAAAAAAATTTCTATTTGATGTGTATGTAGGTATGTGTATCTGAAAACCAAAGAGGAAAATATTTTATTTTATCATTTCTAGGCTGTGCTAATCGTCTCGTTACAGGAGACTAACATTTTTGATGTAAGGAAACTACTAATTTAAAACAAAATTCAGGATTGAGTTCATGAAAGGAAATTGGCAAAGAGACAGAAAGAATATGTCCACTTCTGGAGATCAAACAAACTAGATATTATAGACAAAACTAGTGCCTATAAATTTATTCTGCATTTGATTAAGGAATGCTTTACTTGTGAACTTCCTGAAGTTAAGATGCCTTTTAAATATCATGAGGAAATACTCAACCCCAAACAGCAACATAAATAAACACATATAACATGATATAGTAAAGGTAATTCTCTGTGTCATAGAAAAATTGTCACAAAATGAAAAAGTAAAGAAAGAGGAGAATTGGTTACAATGGTCTTTCATTCATAAAAGTTAAATTACAGAGTTAAGGTGGTGTGAAAAATAACTCTCTATAAAGAAGGCAACTAGTTTGGAAATTGCATTATGAAATTAAATCTGGAAAGGTAGACAGTCACAGATGCTTGTGAGTTCTAGAGAAAAAGCTAAGCCTTTTTTAAAGAATTGTTAACAGGAAACATTCTCAGATTAAAGTAAAAAAATGTCAAAGTCAGAATAGCATTTGCAATGTTACTCAACTAGCAGTTGTAGTATGAATTCAGAAGAAGTAAATTAGAAGGTAACTCTTATAGTTAAGAGGTCACTGCAATAATGTAGAGAGAGAATGATGGCGCAAAAATGTATGGGAGAAGCAATGAGAATGGGGAGGATGACATGAATGTAAGAAAAGTTAATGAAGTGAAATCAAAATGCTTTGTGTGTTATTAGAGGATGAGAGGGAGATTACTCTTTCGTTTCTGATTTGCGTGTCAGGGGAGGAAGTTGTCATTAACTAAGATTGGAAATCCAGAAGTAGGAGGAAGATTGAAAAGAGAGAAGAAAATAATGAAGTGAATAAATTAAATCTGATATCTTTCAAAAGAGAACTCAGTAGAAACGTATTTTCAGAATTACCCAGTGTATAAAATGGTACGTATAGGAGTGATAAAACCATGGAGGAAGAAAAACAGAGGTTTCAAAAAATGGGGAAAGTCACCAATATTAAAAAAAACAGGCAGAGGATGAAGAGCAAACAGAAATGACGGAGCAGCGAGTGTCATGGAGGCGAGAAAGCTAACAACATTTGACAACATTTGTTGCTATCTGAGCAACCACAGAAAGGAGCAGAGGATGACGCCCAGAGTGAAATGGACAGGCAGGAATTACAGTGAGACTGCTAAGAGATCCCTGCGTATAGCCATTAAAAGATCATTTTATATCTTAGAATATTTTAGTAGAATATAGAAGTGAAAACCAGATTGCAGTGGGTGGAAAGAGCAAATATGATGTGAGGAGGAACACAAGAGAGAAAATATGCTCTCGTGTTAAAAAATCACACACACACACTCACACGCACAGTTACACACACACATACAGAGACCAAAAACTTGTTCTCTGGAAAAGAAAACTAGGGTGTCATAGCAAGGGAATCTTATGTTCTAAAAGCAACATCTTTTGTTGTTGTTTTGTTGTTGTTGTTGTTGTTGTTGTTGTTTTTAACACAATAAAGGTTTTGCTGGGTTTGCTCATCAATAAGTAAATATTACTGAATAACTAATAAGTGCTAGGTACTATGTAAAACTGACGTCATACTGTAAAACTGACATCATACGATACATGATATTGTTATATGACAACTTTCCATGAAAATCCACAACTGTCATCTTTTATGATTACATGTGATATGTGTGTATGTAATTGTTATTATATTATAGTTAGTATGTTTCCAATTTTATTATTAATAAAATTTAACCAGTATCTTTGCACATGTACTAAGTACACAGCTGAGAACAATTATTTGCTGAAGAATGCATGCTTTTCTTTCCCAAAATGCTACAGAGCCTTCATTATGATTTTATACTGTCTCATCCTACAGCCTCTACAAGGTATACCAATCTGCACTGTTTGTCTAGGTCTTAAAGCAAATTGTCATCGCAACACCTAGAGAATCTTTAGATCCCTACTAGTAACTCTAATGACATCAATTAAATACATCATAATAATCCATATACAAGGTGACACTAAGTAAAATACAGCTGTGTGTGTGTGTGCGTTTTAATATTGTGCAAGCGATGTCCCTCCAGACCACTAGGCCCTTTGAAATTTTACTGAGGAAGCAAACCATTGTATTTTGTATGAGGTTTTTTGTTCTATGCTTTGGCACACACCAGCTACCTAGATTGTTTGTTATTTGAGCTTCTAGATTTCTATTACTTCCTGCACTTTGGGACCTGTTGGCATAAAGTTGTCATTCTAATGGGCCAGCAACATGTCCGATCAGAAATCTTAAGCCTAAATCATGGTACAGAGATGGAGAGTTGATATAAACCTGAGGTAAGAGAGTAAAACTGTCCTAAATGTGTTGGAATCTGACTCTAACTTCAAATACGAGAAAATAAGACCAGCCATTGGTGAGGCCTGAGTTGAATTGGCTTGACCTTGTTAGGTAACATCTTCAGGTGGGATGTTCAAGGAAAGCATCAACCTCCTCAGTATGAAAGGGGCAAACAACTGGTCCAGCTGTCAGGGAGGCACAATTTGTTTTCATTCTCTCTTATTTATTGCACGTATTTCCAGTTTAAATATCAAATACCCTTCCTATTGTCACACTCAACCCTTCCTTATCAATATTCCTGCATTTTGCTTGAATCCTATTAATGCTGTGTATTTTACTTCTGCAATTCAGAATTCAGCAACTCATGAGATCAAACATTTATTTGATTTGCAGCTAACTTAGATCTGCTGTTGCAAGGTGTAGATACATTTAGTACTTTACTAAATAATCCCTAAGTTTCCTTCTGTGTCTTGAATAGTTTAGGAATGTGAACATGTCGTTCTCTTTTTAACTGTTCTCTTAAAAGACTCTACTTAACTTCTGATTTTAAAACTGCATATCCTTCTAGGGCATCAGTAAAAACAGAGGTTTACCCACTCCACCCCAGCTTCTTTTAATTCCACAATTGTTCATAGTTATCTATTAAAAACAAAAATTCATAAAAAAGCTAAACCAGATGGGATGCCAGTAAAATTGGAAGAAATCAGGCTTACCCCAGGCAAACAGGACATATAGTGACCTATCAAGATGATCCAGAAATGCTGCGTCCCTACTAAGCACTTGGGCAGGAGAAAATGAAAAGCATCCGTGAAAGATGATAAAATCTTGGGGATTTTATTTTTCTATTTATAATTTTTCAAATACAATGTCCAGCTCAAGATAAAAGATAAACAGTCATGTGAAGAGATAGGAAAAATTAAATAGGAATTCACAGCAACAAAAAACAACAGAGACAGATCAGTAGGCAGCTCAGATAATGGAATTATGAAACACAGATTGTAAAATAATGAATCCAAGTCTGAAATTTTTCTCAGAGAATTGAACCTACCTGATTGAACATCAAACACACACTTCTATGTATCCTAAAAATTAGGTAACATTTAGAACACAATGGAGAAATTTAATATAATTTAGCCATATTTTATTTTAACAATTAAAATGTGTTACTGTCCTTCAGCATTCTAACACTGATGTGAACTTTAATTGCATTTCCTTTGAATTTAGCATCTTTGTACCTTTTAGTATCCTTTTCCCCCTTTATCTAGATATTCTGCAGTATCACTTAATGTCTCTATTTTAGTGCTTCTTCAATCTTAGAATTCATGTTATCCATTCTGAAAAATAATTATCCATAATCACTTCAAATATAGTCTGGCACTCATTTTTATTGTATCTTAATGGAATTAATTATAAATCAATGCAGGATCTTTTCATTCTATTCTCCATTACCATCCTTTTATCTTTTACAACACATTTTGATAATAATAACACATAATAATATTATCATTATTGTAAACCTAATAAGTGGCAGGACCTATGTAATTTACATTTTACTCCTAAAAATCATAATCAAATGTAGCAAAATATATTAAATAACTTGCTGATGGTTACAAGTTTGCTTTTGTGCCACTTTTGACAGATTTTTCCTTTTCAGTTCTGTATACAACGTATCACACTAAATTAAAGTTTAATATTTAATTATTTTTGAAGAAAATTATTTTCCTTTTTGTTCCTTTTCAAATCTATATGCTTTTCCACAGTGTACCACTTCTGCTGTATCAACTGTATTTTATGATTTGTCTTCTTGAACACATTAGTACACATATTTTAAAGTATCTATCATGTTAAAATGATATTTGTTCTTTGTGTGTTGAATCTCATGTTTGTTTCATCTGTGGATACGGTCTCATAAAGTTTGTAATTTATGCTGTGAAATATTCTTCAGCTGACTTTCTTTCTATGTGATTATCTTTATCCTCTGAGTTATCTACTTGTGTAGCTTTCCCATTGTAGGTTACTTAAATAACACAGTTAATGTGCATATAGACCCATGCCAGCATTTAACATAGCTTGAGTTCCAGTTTCCTGCCAGTAGCACTTTTTACCCCACACACTCCCCAGTGTAAGTGGGCCATTTATTTGACCTATTCTGAGGTCAAGAACTGAAATTACTTCTATACTGTTACATGAAACAGCCTGCCCTTCCTTGAAGTGTTTTGTTTTGTTTTGTTTTTGTTGTTGTTGTTTTTTTAACTCCAAAGTAGAAGCGAGATTTTGGACTCAGAATACTAATTTATTTATTAGTCAAAACTCTGTCCAAGGAAATCACCCTATATCAATATTCCCAAAAGATTTGTGGCTTCGCTTTTGGGCTCTATTATGGGATTTTTTCCTTCTTTATTTCTAGGTTGTGGAAGTTCCCTTTGTTGCTGTAGAGCTAAAGTCTGCATTTAAAATATTCTGTTATGTTTCCTCTGGACTGTCCGTGTGTTTGGAGTGAGAGCAACAAATGTCTTGAGTTAATTGAATTCTATATATCATTAGGATGCAGTAAAGAATTATTTATACCTAGAATTGTGCATATTGAATAATCGTCTTTAATAGTCCTTTTTGCATTTATTATTCAGCCTCCTTAAATAATACAATGATCATATATTGAGAATTTAATCTCAAGAAAACACAACCAAAATTCATATTGAATTTGTAGGTAATGTTGAATTATTACTACTGAAGACAGTGTTAGCTACATTTAGCAAAATTGTCTCAACAACACACAAGCAATAATATTTTAAAAAATCATTGTTACTGTGAAATCTGAAAATACTGCTTAATTCCCTTATACATCCATTTAATTCACTAGGGAGAAAGCAATAGTTCCACAACAAACTATACAAAAGTATACAGTATCACAATAGATCAGTATTTCAGGATAATCTATGAAACTTGGCGGAAAATACAGACTCTTAGAATCAGACTTACAGGTTTTTATTAAATGTCTTCAAACTTATGCCCATTTAAAAACTCACTTAAGTCACCTTACTTCCACTCAATCAAATATTTATGCAGAATATATTTCTAAATACCAGAAAATTTCTCTAGTTTTCTCATCTCTACTATTCAAATTTTTCCCTTATAAAATATAATAATTAGATTTATTTTTTCTTTATTGCAAACTTCTAATTATAACTGAATCAGTATCAATGAACAATTATTCATAAAAGGTCTTCCTTATATCAACCATTTCTAATTCTAAACCAAAAGACTGTGCAGCTGAATAAAGCCAATCTTTCATCTACATAATGGAATATAGAGCCTGTTTCCTACTTGCCTGAATATCGTAAATCAATATATCCAATAATATAAATCATTCTATGTTGTAAAAATAGATTAAACTATTATGGAATTTGCCAATTTAAAAAAAAATTAAAAGAAATGTTATAATATGAAAGCTTCTGAATATAAAACATATAAGTCTAACACACCTTCTAATTATTCTGATAGATTTTATACATGCATCATTTGTACACAAAACAGTATGGAATTAGTAGGTAAATAAATAACTAATAATAATAATTGTATTCATCACGATATTTATAGTTTAATCCTATTTAACTTAAATTTCCAATATCCTATCAACTCAAGTTCTCTTTCTATCACTTCAGGGCATGCTATAGCTGTGGCTGAAGTAAAGTAGAGTGTGTGTATGGGGAGGAGGTGCCATTACAAAACTCTCATCTCTCTCCCTCTTCTCTCAGACAGCTCCTTTGAAGTATGAAACAGGAAAGAGGGAGAAAGAAATGTCATGTCTTATGTGATTGTCCATTGTGAGATGGATGTCCTCTTTCTTTTGTTTGTTGCGATTTCTTACCTAATGGCTCACAATTTTCTATATATACGATATATATATCATATATATGACATATAATTATATAATAATATAATTATATTATATGACATATAATTATATATAATATAATTATATTATATGACATATAATTATATAATAATATAATTATATTATATGACATATAATTATATATAATATAATTATATTATATGACATATAATTATATAATAATATAATTATATTATATGACATATAATTATATATAATATAATTATATTATATGACATATAATTATATAATAATATAATTATATTATATGACATATAATTATATATAATATAATTATATTATATGACATATAATTATATAATAATATAATTATATTATATGACATATAATTATATATAATATAATTATATTATATGACATATAATTATATAATAATATAATTATATTATATGACATATAATTATATATAATATAATTATATTATATGACATATAATTATATAATAATATAATTATATTATATGACATATAATTATATATAATATAATTATATTATATGACATATAATTATATAATAATATAATTATATTATATGACATATAATTATATATAATATAATTATATTATATGACATATAATTATATAATAATATAATTATATTATATGACATATAATTATATATAATATAATTATATTATATGACATATAATTATATAATAATATAATTATATTATATGACATATAATTATATATAATATAATTATATTATATGACATATAATTATATAATAATATAATTATATTATATGACATATAATTATATATAATATAATTATATTATATGACATATAATTATATAATAATATAATTATATTATATGACATATAATTATATATAATATAATTATATTATATGACATATAATTATATAATAATATAATTATATTATATGACATATAATTATATATAATATAATTATATTATATGACATATAATTATATAATAATATAATTATATTATATGACATATAATTATATATAATATAATTATATTATATGACATATAATTATATAATAATATAATTATATTATATGACATATAATTATATATAATATAATTATATTATATGACATATAATTATATAATAATATAATTATATTATATGACATATAATTATATATAATATAATTATATTATATGACATATAATTATATAATAATATAATTATATTATATGACATATAATTATATATAATATAATTATATTATATGACATATAATTATATAATAATATAATTATATTATATGACATATAATTATATATAATATAATTATATTATATGACATATAATTATATAATAATATAATTATATTATATGACATATAATTATATATAATATAATTATATTNTCTCTCTCTCTCTCTCTCTCTCTATATATATATATGTTTATTTCTTTACATATATAGTTTTATATATATATAAACTTTCTATATATATATATATATAGAGAGAGAGAGAGAGAGTATTATTAATCCTTTATATTAAGTGAATATTAGGAGGAGGCTTAGTCAGAAATGGTATAATTCAGCCTAAATACAGGGAAATTGCTTGTCCAGTTTATTTTGAAGTGTGGAGTATTTCATTTTTTTGTTCCTCAAATTTGCATTTTATTTGCAAGTTTGAATTAGAAAAATAAATTTCACTTGATTTGCTTCAAGCAGTTTGCAACAGATGCTCAAAGTAAAATTCTTTAAGACAGGGAGGTTTACCCCCCTAGGTGTTATACTATCAATCACGCAACATTATTCAAATAATCACACATCTCCGAGTATTCCCCAGTAGCTTACAACTTTCAAGAACACATTTTCCGGCAAAAAGTAATTCCTTAATAAATAATATTTAATAATGATTTAAATAATAAATCATATTAGAAATAGTAGCATTGTGCAATGGAAATACTTTGGCTCATAAACTTGTTTTCAAAAAACACTGCTACTAATTTAGAAGTGATTCAAAAAGGCAATATAACTTAAGAGTAATTATAAATCTTGGAATAATTCATTTGATTATGTTTTTGGAAGGTAACATATTACTCCTTCGAGAATTCCTCAGTGACTACTACTCAATATCTAATATGTATAATATTAGATATTGATAGGTCATCAGCAGCTAATTAGGCATGCTGCTAACTTTTCAAAAGAAATACATTCTCTATCCTAGATTGTTAGTTGTGAAATGTATGGAAATTTGGGCTCTATTCAGCATTTCAGAGAGATAAAATATCTGCCTTGCAATTAATGGAAAAGTATACATTGTATGGTTAAAATGACAAAAACATGCCATAAGTTTCAATATATTTCAAAAGAAACCCAAATGTGACCTATTTTCTTTTTTTGTTACTTTTTCTCTGACTGTCAATTTATAGCAGTAGTGTGTCAATCCCAACTTCCCTTCAAAACACATGCACTCAACATTCATTCCAGATTCTCGATTGTAAAATCATTTCATCTAAACTTTGGAGATTATTTGGAATTATTTGAGTTAATAGACATAGCCAAATCACTCTTATGAATAAACACATGAAAGTGAAGTACATTATGTTGCAAAGTGTTTAAATAAGACAAATATCATCCCAAAGTTTAAAAATATACTCACATCCACAGTTTGAGCTTAATTTTAACTTAACAGAATTTAATAGTAGTGTAGATTTGGGATAAGGAAACTATGACCTATGGGCCAAATTCAGTTCACTGCCTATTTCTGTAGATACAATTTTATTGCAACCTAGACACATTCATTTACTCATTTCAGAAAATTACCTTGGCTGTTTTTACACCTTAATGAGAGAGTGGAGTTGCTGCAAAGGCACAGAAAGTTGCATGTGGCGCACAAAGCTTAACATATTTTCTCTTTGGTTTTTGCTATTTAACTGACCTCCGGCATGGACTGTGAATATTATTTTTTTAATGTTGAGATTTCCATCAATTGAGATACAGAGTAATAGATTTATAAGTATAGGTCATATTTTTTGACTTGTGTAACACACAAAACTGGACACTTTTACCTGGACATTTTCAAGTTTGGACTTTGGACACCTTTAAACCTTTAACTGTAAGTAAATTACAAATAGAACATGAGTGTTTTAGAGGCCTAGATTGTTATTCTTGTTTTCACTTTCTTTGTTATTTTTTAAAGAAATTAGATATTAGTTCAAAATTTTAGTATACAATCAGCACATTCATTTTAAATTATAATAATATCTATTTTGAAACCATAGAAATCCAGGATAGTAGCAATTAAAAATCAGTGTGTCAACTTGAAGATTCTTCTCATTGCACAATTATTATGTTTGTTTGAACTCTAGGAGTATTTTTAGTATTAGTTACTAATTTCCACTATTCTCTCTTGTAACTTATTAATTGCTCTTATCTGATTTCAGCAATTAATTCACACATGTGATTCCAAAGCTGACCAGCATTTTGTATGGGACTTAGTCATGGTAATCTAAACAGTTCATCACGAGACATCATTCTATTGTATTTGCTACAGCCTTTTCATATTTGTTGGATTTTACTTCTATTTCAAGGCCATTCATGGGATTTGTGAATCATGATGCTTTTCCTATAATCTGCTGTGGTAGGATAACATCTATAGGACCCATTTATCTATTCTTGCTCTAGAACTTTTCAATTTTGCTTTTCTTGCAACTTCTTTGTGGCTTTGCCTGGGAATAAGGAGGAGTAGCTCCTTCCTAGAATACATCACTGCCTTATCATTGTGACTATGTCTCCCTTCACTCATTGTAAGGAAGGAAAGTTCTACATTTCTCAAACCCTATCTTTCCTGCTCATTTATTTATGGCTAGTAGTTTCCTCCTTGAAAGATAATGACCTATGCAAAATAAACCCATAATAAGAGCATATATCTCTGTATCTTGCCACATCTTTCTGCAAAAGCAAAGAATTCAAATATCAAGTTGGGTTGAATGAAGATGAAAGAAAAAAAATGAAAACAAAACTGGGAAACAAAATAAAATCTGTTAAGATTGTGAAAATAATACTTCAATAAATATGTTTCTTGCTATTGCCATATCAATCATAATCAAATATTAATTTTGCATATCAACATATTTTTGTGCAAGTATGTTCCCGGTCCAGATAACTTACGTTAAGGTAAAGCAACCACTTACTTTTGAATTTTAGTAGTTAAATATAATAATCATTGATATCATTTCAATATATATATCTACTACAAGTTGGTGTTGGTGTCTGCTCCAAACACAGGGTTTCAATATGATGAAAAGAGTACTTTTACATCATCAAGAAGAGGAAGAAAGATACTAGAAAACCACGCGGAGACTTTTCTCTGACTCAGCCAAGACGGGAAAACAGATCACATTAACTCACTTATTATGAACCCTAGATAGTCACACAATTTCACTTTAGTATAAATGAGCTTAAAATGAGACATCTTTGTTCTTAAGGGAGAACTTTGTAATGAGATTTGGTGAACAGATAATAGTATTTGTAATGCGAGAGATGTAATCTGATGATGTTTCTAATTCTTTTCAACTGTAGTATAGGGATTCTCTATCATTTGATAAAACATATCACAATGCAAGGAAAAAGTTTTATCTGAGGAAAAAAGAGAACAAGCTAAGAAAACCAGTTTGGTAAGAAGCAAGTGAAAATATTTCCTCATTCTAGATAAAGCAAAGGAAAGAGTACCTAGGCTTTCTCCTCCCATGTGTTCTGTATATCACAACCTCAGAAGATACATGTAATTAAATTTTTTTCACCACTGTTTTTTTTTTTTTTTT
>NW_016812293.1:1134640-1139360 GCF_001698545.2 Rhinopithecus bieti | reverse complement strand
TTTTTTTTTTTTTTTTGGTAAAATATACCTGACATAAAATTTACCATCTTAACAATTTTAAAAATATTGACAGTGTTGTTAAATACATTCATAAAGATGTGTATCATCATCACTATCCATCTTCAGATTTCTTTTCATCTTGCAAAACTAGAACTCTGTATGCATTAAAAAAAAATCTCAATACCCTTCCCCTGCTTCTCTGGCAAACCACCATTGTACTTTAGTTTCTATGATCTTGACTATTCCAAGTGCCCTATCTAACTGGAAGCGTACAGTATTTGTATGATTTCTTGTATGTATTGTATGTATTTTTGTAACTGGCTTATTTTACTTAGCATAATGTCCTCAAGTTTCATCCATGTTGCAGCATATGTTTGAATTCCTTTCCTTTTTACAATTAAATAATATTCTATTGTGTTTATGTAGCATATTTTGCTTATTCATCCCTCAAAGGACACTTGAGCTGCTTCCAAGTTTTAGCTGTTGTGAACAATACTGCATGTGAATATTTAACCATCTCTTCAAAACTTTGATTTTATTCTTTTTAGTATACATCCAGAAGTGGAACTGTTAAATGATATGGTAATTAATATTTTTGATTATTTGAGGAATGGCCATACTGCCTTTCAAAGCAGTTATATTATTTACATTTCCACCAACAATAAAGAAGGGTTCCAATTGTTACACATACTACAGTTGTTACTTGTTGTTTTTTTTCTTTGATAACCAATACAAGAATGGGTGTAAGGTGGTATCTCATGCTAGCTTTTATTTTATTTCTCAAATGATTAGCAATGTTAAGCATTATATCATGTGATAACTGGCTATTTGTATATCTTCTTTGAAAAAATATCTAATTAAGTCCTTTGCTTAATTAGGTTTAAGCAATAAGGTTAATTTTTTGAATAAGGTTTTGAATAAGGTTCTTTTGTTGTTGAATTTTAGGAGTTGTTTATGTGTTCTTGATATTAATCTCTTATCAAATATATGATTTTCAAATATTTTCTTCCATTCCGTATGTTTCCTTTTTACTCTTTTGATACTGTATTTTAAAGTATTTTTTAATAATCTTCTTGAAATCCAATTTATCTAGTTTTTGTTGCTGTTGTTACCTGGGCATTTAGTGTCATATCCAGGAAATTATTGCCAAATCTCAAGCTTCAGAGTTTTTCCTTTATATTTTATTATACAAATTTTACAGTGTCAGGCCTTACATTTAACTCTTTGATTGATTCATTTTGAGTGAATTTCTGTGCATGGCGTTAGGTAAGGATCCAACCTTATTCTTTTGCATGTCAATCCAATTTTCCAGCACCAATTGTTGAAAAACTGTCCTTTACCTATTGAATGCTCTTGATACCCTTGTCAAAAATCACTTGAAAATAGAGACAATCATTTATTTCTGGGCTCTCTATTTTATTCCATTGGTCTGTAGGTCTGACTTTATGCCACAACCACAATGTTTGACTACTATAGCTTTATATTAAGTTTTGAAATCAGGATGTGAGGGTTCTTCAGCTTTGTTTTCCTGTTTCGAGATTGTTTTGACTCTTTGCGATCCTCTGAAATTTTATGTCAATTTTAGAAGGGTGCTTCTATTTCTGAAAAATAAATCATTAGGATTTTGATAGAGATTGCACTGAATCTGTGGTTAACATTGGATGCTCTCAACTTTTTAACAATATTGTCTTCCAATCCATTATCATGAAATGTGTTTTCATTTATTTATGTCCTCTTTAATTTCTTTCAACAACCTTTTGTAGTTTTCATTGTAGAACTCCATCTCCTTGGTCAAGATAGTTCCTTAGTTTTTAAAGTGGTTTTTTTTTTTTTTTTTTTTTTTTGTAAATAGAGTTGTTTTCTTCATTTTCTTTTCAGGTTGTTCATTTGTAAAATATAGAAATGTAGTGGATTTTGGTGTATTGACTTTGTATTCTGCTACCTTGTTACATTCATTTACTAGTTCTAATAATTTTCATGTTGAATATTTAGGATTTTCTACACCTAAGATTATATCATCTGCAAAAGGGAATTTTTTCTTTCTTTCCTATTTGGATACTTTTTATTCCTCTTTTGTTTGTTTGTTTGCCTGATTGCTTTGACTAGAGTTTCCAATACTGTTTTGAAGACAAGTTGCAAAAGCAGATATCCTTTCCTCATTTCATGTTTTAGAGGAAAAGCTGTCAGTCTTTCACCATTAAACATTATGTTTGCTACATTTTTTATATACAGCTGTTATTATATTCAAGGAGTTTCCTACTATTCCTAATTTGTTCATTTTTATCGTAAAAGTGTGTTGAATTTTAACAAATGCTTTTTCTGCATTACTTGAAATAGTCACGTTTTTTTCCCCATCATTCTATGAATGTTGAATCATCTTTGCATATTTATACAATAATAGACTCTACTTGGCCATGGTGTTTAATCTTTTTAATATGCAGTTGAATTTGATTTGCTAGTATTTTGTTGATTTTTTTTTCATTTATTTGCATAAAGGATATTGGTAAGTGGTTTTCTTTTCTTGTAGTGTCTTTGTCTGACTTTGGTGTCAAGATAATATTTGCCTCACAGAATGAATTAGGAAGTGTCCCTGCCTCTTCAAATTTTTTGGAAAAGTTTGAGAAGGATTGATTTTAGTTCCTTTTTTTTTTTTTTTTTTTTATTAACTAGTTGGTAGACTTTACTAGAGAAGGCATCAGATCCAGGGTTTTCCTAATTGGGATATTTTTGATTACTTACACAATCTCCTTACGAGATATATGAAAATTTTCTATTTATTCATGACTTAGTCTTGATAGGTTTGTGTTCCTAAAAATTTGTCCATTTCATATAGGTTAACCAAGTTGTTGGCACACAATTATTCATAGTACACTTATAATCCTTTTTATTTCTATAGAGTTGGTAATAATGTCTACACTTTCATTTCTAATTTTAGTAATTTGAGTGTTCTGTCTTTATTGTTAGTCCATCTAGCTAAAGGTTTGCCTAATTTATTTTATTTTATTTTTTAGAGAACAATCTTTTGGTTTCATTAATTCCCCCCCTTTTTTTTAATTAAGTTCTCTGTTTATTATATCTTTCTCTAGTTTTTCTTATTATTATTATTATTGCTATTATTCCCGTCTTTCTGCTAGCTTTGGGTTTAATTTGTTATTATTTTTTTCAGTTTCTCATTTTAAGCTAATGTTGTGGATTTGAGATCTTATTTCTTAATATAAATGTATATAGACATAAATTTTCTCCTTAACACTGTTTTACCGTGTTCTATACATTTGGTACATGGTGTTTTCATTTTATTCATCTCTAAGTATTTTCTAGTTCCCTTTGCAATTTCTTCTTAAATCCATTGATTTTTGAAGAGTGTGATATTTAATTTTGACAAATTTGTAATTGTTTTCATCTTTTCTTTTGTTCTTAATCTCTATCTTTATCCTATTGTGGCTAGAGAAGATATTTTGCATAATACCTATCTTTAAAAATCTATTGGCACTTACTTTGTGACCTAATACACGGCCTATTCTGTAAACTAGTCCATGTGCACTTAAGAAGAATGTGTATATTGTTGTTGCTGCTGGATAGAGTGTTTTTACTCCCAGACAGAAAGTGGTCTGGCTGCTTAGTCTTGTGATCCAATAACAAGATGCAGATGGACTGGCAAAGAAGAAAGTTTATTTCTGCAACTGGCCACAGGGAGAAGGTTAGGAAAATTCACCAAACCAACTCAAAGTTATAAGTTTTCTTCTAGTGCTTATATACATTTTAAGCTCTACGCCTACATGTAGGAATGCACCTACAAGCAGGATTGCTTCATTCAATCTATATCTCATCTTTAACTAGGGCCTGGGGTCTGGAAAGCTTTCTCTAGAGTCTTGGGAAGTTTCTTAATCTTAAGTGGGCCCTGGATGAAGTGTGTGTATAAGAACGTTTTTATTACGCAATCCGTTTTTAGGGTCTGAGAAAACCCATTTGAGGTCTTAATGGATTTGTTTTCACAGTTCAGCCCTTGTAGTCAGGCAGCAGTTTCTTCAGTTCTTTAATGTTTAACTTATGCATTCATCAAAATTATGCTAAAACGTTAGTGAAAACTGACTGCTCTGGTTGCTAATGGAAACCTTGCCTGCCACATTTTGTATATGTCAGTTTGATTTAATTGGTTTATTGTGTTGTTTAAGTTTTCTATATCCTTACTTATCTTCTCTCTGTTTGATTCAACACCAAGAGTGGAGTATTGAAGCGTCCAACTATTATTAGAGCTATCTATTTCTCCTGTCAATTCTGTCAGTTTTTGATGGTCTGTTATTAGGTACAAAATGTTTGTAATTGCCATAGCTTCTTTCTGTATTGTACATTTTATTAATATATAATGTTATTTGTCTCTTGTAAACTTTTAAAATTTAAAGCCTACTTTTGTGATATTAGTGTAGCCCCCGTGCTGTCTTGGGTTACTATTTGCATAGACTATTTTTTTCCATCTTTTCACTTTTAATTTATTTGCATCATTGGATCTATAGGGCGTCTCCTATAAACGGCAGATAGTTGTAACATGATTTTGTATCTATTGGAGAGTTTAATTAGTTTAAAGTAATTACTGAGAAGAAGGGACTTACTTTGCCATTTTGTTTTATATACACCTTATAGATTTCATCTTGTCTCCTTATTTCCTGTATTATTTTTTCTTCTTTTGTGTTTAGCTTTAGCTTTTTTTTTTTTTTTTTTTTTT
>NW_016812293.1:1128405-1132062 GCF_001698545.2 Rhinopithecus bieti | reverse complement strand
TTTTTTTTTTTTTTTTTTTTTTTTTGGCAGAAGAGTTAAATGTTTAATTTTTTCTGATCTCTTTTGGTTTATATTCTATAGCTATTTTACTTATGGCTCCTATGGAGATTACATATAGTATCCTAAAGGAGTAACACTCTAATTTGAATTTATACCACTTTTACTTTAATAACATTAAAAAAAAATTCTGTGTTCATTTCCCACTCTGTTTCCACTCCTTTTAGTTGTTCATGTCTCAAAATTACATCTTTACACATTGTGTTTTTAAAAATACAAACTTTCGCTACCTTTAAATGCATTAGTCTCTTAAATTACACAGAAAACAATATGTGACATTACATGCCAAAATTACAATACTAACGCAGACTCATAGTTATTTTTTTAAACACAGTAGTGTCTTGAATCATGAAGAAAAGACTTAAAAGACTGGAATTCCAAATGGTTGTGACAATAATACTAATTTTTATAATGATCAATGTGTTTACTTTTGTTGAGATCTTTATTTCTTCATATAGCTTTGAGTTATCATCCACTGTCATTTTATTTCATTTTGCAGGACTCCCTTGAGCATTTCTTGCAACCCAGGTCTAGTGATAATAAAGTCTCTCAGCTTTTGTTTATCTGGGAATATCTTCATTTCTCCCTCACCTTTGAAGAATTGTTCTGCCA
This sequence comes from Rhinopithecus bieti, assembly GCF_001698545.2. Lineage (NCBI taxonomy): Eukaryota > Metazoa > Chordata > Mammalia > Primates > Cercopithecidae > Rhinopithecus > Rhinopithecus bieti. The sequence continues at coordinate 1,131,393 of NW_016812293.1, read as the reverse complement.
GACATAGGATTCTTGATTGACAACATTGTTTTTTCTTTTAGTAGTTTGAATATCATGACCAACTGCCCTCTCACCTCCAAAGTTGCTAATGATAAATCTGCTGATAATCTTATTGAGAAAGTTTAGTATGCAACAAGTCACTTCTCTATTGCTGCTGTCAAGATTCTCTTATTGTGTGGTCTTTTGAAAGCTTAAGTATCAGTGAAATTCTCATTTTGAGGCCTTTTACTTGATTTATTCAATTTTGGGGATGTTTATATTTATATATTTCATCAAATTTGGAAAGTTTGCAGCCATCATTTCTTCAAGTATTTTTTCTTTCCTTTTCCCCCTCTTTTCTCTTCCTGGGCCTTCCACAAGGCATATAGTGGTTTCCTTGATAGTGTCTCACAGATATCTAAGACTTATTGCTTTTCTTTAACTTTTTTTTTTTTCTGATCTCATATTCAATATTTTCCATTGTCTTATCTCCAAGTTTTTGGATTCTTTCTTCTGCATGCTCAGATCTACTTTTGAATCCCTCTAATATTTTTTGTTCATTTTAGTCATTATATTTTCAGCTCCAGAATTTATTTTGTTTTCTCTTAAGTTTTCTATTTCTTTAATTAAATTTTCCTTTTGAATATACACCATTTTCTTTACTTTATCTACATCTTTGCTTAGGTCTTTGAGCAACTTCAAGACAGTTATGCTAAAGTTTTTGTCTAGTAGTTCTGCTATCAGATCATTTTTAGGGACAGTTTCTGCTGTTTTATTATTTTTCCCCTTGAAAGGGAAATAATTTTATATTTGTATACCTCATTGCTTTTGCTGAAAAAGTGAACATCTGAATCTAACAATACAGTCACTCTGGAATCAGATTCTTCTTTTCCAGGATTTGTTGTTTTTGTTACTGTTTTTGTTTTCTTGATATTTGTAGGCTGTCTGTGTGTCATGAATCAGTCTGAGGTATAAAGTTGAGGTCTTCTTTAGATTTCTTCTGAGCCTGCACCATATCCTAGGTGTGCATATTTACTTTCTAATTTTGTCCCCATATACAGTTGCATTCTAATGCCCTAGTCTTTAATGTCTGGATTCTAGAAGAAACAAATAAAAAATAAAAGAGTAATAAAGGCTGAGAATAAAGGTCAACAGGTCTTTATATTTTGTGTAAATTCAATAGACCAGAGAGGGTGGAACTCACAACAAAGCAGGGAGGGTAAAAAGTAATAGCTTCCTGCCTCTTTTTTGACACCTCCATAGTCAGAAGCAGCAATCAGCATCAGAACTCAGATCTCTACTCTTTGGAATGAATGGTGCTTTTTTGCCCACTCTGCTTCCCTAAGTTTCTTGTATGCAAACTGCTCCTGGAATGCAGAAACCATTGCCTTGTCATGTACTGATTCCCCAGGAACCATTGCCTTGTCATGCACTGGTTATGGGTGATTGATACCTGCTACTCTGCTAAGAGCTACATTTGACTCAAGGTAACTGCAACTTATTATCCAAGTCTTCTCACGTAAGTATCAAGCCTTCAATAAATTCCAGCATTCCAAAATAGTTACAACAGAAAACTTTTGTCAGTGCAATTGTTATTTAGATGAGAAACAAGTACAGTTTCCTGATTCTCTTTACTCTTCCATCTTAGCCCCTTGCATTATTGCAAGGTAATTTTATTCCTTCAATCGTATAGCCATAAAAAAAGCATATGAGTTCATAACAAAATCAGTTGATTTTATATTTTGCTTTTGTCATATAAATGAAATTTATTTTCATAGAAAAAAAACTAGAGAAATATACAAATATTTAATCAGCACTACCTTAACTACTGTTGCATTTTCTTCTTATATCTTTATTAATTCTCACTATGTGAAATTCCATGAAAAACAAAGAAAAACCAGTTATGTGTTCAAAAAACATGTTGGCATGGATATCCTCTCAACTAAATTTTTTTTTTCCTAAAATTGGTAGAAAACATTATTTTAAGAGTAAAACATGAGATTTCCATTTACTTCCTTCAGAACTTTTATCATAATTACGTATATGAATGTGATATATACATATATATATTGCATGTGTGTATTTAATTTGTGGTAAATGGTTTAAAAATAAGCAAGAAAATTAAAAGAATAACAAGAAAGAGAATATAATTATGTTTTAACACAATATAATAAATTTTAATGCATGTATTTAAGAAAATCAGAAATACATATGCTTTATTTGTATTGAGTGATTTTACCTATAGGGTAATGATTTTTACAGAACAAGTATTTCTGTACAATCTAGGAAAGCAAAATGAACTGCAACAAGTAAGCATGTACTGTATCTCCTTCAATCGCAAGTCTATCACAATGTGAAAAAAAACCTAGTTGAAAAGGACAAGTAAAGCAGAGTCAGCAAACAGGCAACATGGTTCTGAAGTCCTGATTCACTTCCTTTCATTAGTTTCCTTATTAAGTCAACTGAAATTTAAATTACCATCTTCAAAGTTTAATTTATTTTCTTAGTCATGCAGTTAACCACATTTATAGAAGGCTGACTCTTCTAGGAAAGAAAAGTGCTGATAGTAGAACTAATATAAGAAAAGAGGAAAAGAAAGTATAAATATCCATCTAAAATGTTAATCAGTTATTATTCTAAGAATGCATGTGATTATTTTCAAATTTTATCTTTCAGGATGCTAAGATATAAATTTATTTTTAATTTTAATTGTCTCTTTCTTCAATTGTATATTTATGGATTTAATCCAGCTTCACTACTCTATAACCTTATTTATGTAGATTTAAACTTAATGCTGGAAAAATGAGGGACTATTCTTGGCCTGTAGGAAGATGCCATTTTTACTTTAACACATATGGAAAAAGAGATAAATTTATGTTATAAAATTATGTTATATATATGTATATACACACACACACACAACCTACAATGTTAATTCAGAATTAAAGATCATTTAGAGGTCATGTAATTAAAACATATATATATGTTTTAAAAATATATATGTACATA
>NW_016812293.1:1083347-1128124 GCF_001698545.2 Rhinopithecus bieti | reverse complement strand
TGTGTGTGTGTGTGTATATACACACACACACACACACATACATAACCTACAATGTAAATTCAGAATTTGAAGATCATTTAGAGGTCATGTAATTAAAACCTGCATTCAATATAAGAATAACCCTCTATAATACATCTCTTGGAGTTAGCTAAATTTGTGCTTACTTGATTCCAGTAAAAGAAAACACTACATCAAGACATACTCCTCTAATAACTTTAACTTTATAGACATTTTTCTTAGATTGGGCTGCCTAGATTTTCATGTGGGAGGTTTATTCAATGTAATAGGGGAGTGTCCTTGAAGTCAACTTCTATAAGGGATTTAAGGAAGAAGGATTACACAGAGAAAGCAATTAAACTGGAATAAAATTGTACAAAGGCCTTGGCCAATGTGATGAAGAGCTCTGAAGCTAGGATGGTCCTTGTGAGTTATCCTGCCTGCAGAAAGGTGACCTCATTCTTTATACCATGGTATAAACAAGTCATTAGAATTAGAGTCCCCCTGGGGATGTCTTGCGAGCTCTATGGAGGTAGTATTTCTGGCAGAATGAGTTAATTGTGAGCTGTCAGTGTGGGTGAATGAATGCTTCAGTCCTAAAGGGTGAATCTGGCTGACCTACTAAAGATTCCACTCAGCCCAACTCTTTCTCAACACACATCCATTATATTTTAAAAACAATTTTTTTAATACTTTAAGTTCTAGGGTACATGTGCACAATGTGCAAGTTTGTCACATATGTATACAAAATTTTCAAACAGACTTACAAAATTATCCTTGATTTTCTTCCCTGGAAAAACTATCAAGAAGTATAGTTGGATGAACTGTATCTTTTATCTCTCTACCTCATCACTGACACTGAACCAGAGGCCTCAACTGTCATTCATGGACTCTCTCAACTACTTCTCGCTCAAGGTTTTGCTTAACCTAGGCTAGCACCTCTGTAGAGGCATGATCAAGAACATTTTCAGTTATCTATACCTCCAAATACCATGCCCTATTCAGGTCATAGCAACCACAATAGTCCATTTACTGTAAAATTTGAACCAAGGTATTGTATATCAAGAGATGCTCTAAATGGTCATCTGAAGAGCCTCATGTCTCCCTCCATATCTCCAAATTTTAACAGCAGCCCAATATGCTGTTGATAATTGTGATCAATAACGCTAGAAAGGAGAATAATGTTGATGTTATTAGAATTGTTGTTATAGCCTCTGGTGAACTCATTCCTCCTTAACATGAAGAATCTCTAACCCAGAGTTGACATGGGAAGTATAAAACCCTTACACAGGTAGCTAAGTGTGATGGTAGGCCGGGGCACTCCTACTTTCACCACTGAGTTCCTAGACACAAGTTTTTGACCTATTGGACACAGCATCAGATAATAACAACTGACTTAGGATGGAAAATAAATTCTGGATAATGGCAGCCCATTTTCATTTTCAGAAGCCATGATACTGCTTTACTAAGTCAGCAGCTTCTGGATGGCAAATATTTGATATAGCCAATTTTCTTAGTTTGTGCTTCTCTAACAAAATAACTGAGACTGGGTAATTTATAAAGAACAGAAATTTATTCATGCAGTTCTGGAGAGCAGTAAGTCCTAGATCAAGGAGCTGACAAGTTTGACATCTAGTGTGGACACAGTCTGCTTCCAAGATGGCACCATGAATGCTGTGGCTTCTCATGGCAGAAGAGACAGAAAGAAAAAAGATGCCTACCTAGTTCCCTTCAGCTCTTTTATAAGGCAAAAGTCCCATCCATGAGGGTGAAGCACTCATGGCCTAATCTTAATCGGAATGCACCTATGTCTCTGGCATGAGTTGCTTTTCCTGCTCTCAGGTCATCAGCCAATAGCACTATCATAGAGTTTATGAAGTGCTTGATTTACAGACAAGTTATCTCATGTAACATCTCATCAGACCAAGAGATTCAATTAATAACAAAGAAAGTAGTTACATGGCAATGAAATCCACTGGTGCTATTATCTTAATGCATCCCCCCAAAATTCAAATGTTTAAACGTAATCCTCAATGCAACAGTCTTAAAAGATGAGACATTCCAGTTAAAATACCAGGGTTTAAGAGGTCCAAGTTGCTGATTGAGTTCCTTGGGAGTAATAACCTGTGACAGATAAGTGTTGGTCTCTGTTGCTGGCAAGTTGTATAACCAGCAATGAGTGAGGCTCAAACAGTAGGCTTCAAGGGTAGCCTACATCTCTGCTACCTTGATTATTCCATTCCCGTAGCCATGAGCCATTATGCCAGCACTGAAGACTGATGGGAACGACTGGCTGGTAGAATCATTCTGTTTTCTTTGGTTGCTTAGTAGTGCATAACTAACATACAAATTCAAGGATCCTCGCAGTTTGTGAAATTTACCCTTATGTTCTTTCTCCAGATCTCTTTGTATCTGCTCTGTCTCTAAGTTGAGGATAAGGAGCATTATTCAAAGATCTTCCCCTTGGGAGCATTGTCCCTTATCATTGTCTTTCAGAGTGGGAAATAGATTGACAATAGTGTAGCAGGATCGCAGTTTTAGTTTGTACTCACTGAGCCAAAACATCTCTTAACTAAAGTTAGTCTTTTTCCTCCTCAATCAGCTGGTCATAAACTATAGCCACCCTCTATGGGTTGGCTGACTACAAGAGTAGATGATAACACCAGGCTCTAAGCTACTTGTTTGTGCAGCTTATTTGTGAATTCAAGACATTCTTTTCAATTCTGAGCATGCCACTTCTGTCATAAGACAGCAGATGTGGTGGTTTTGATAGAACCCAGCCTATGGCAGGCTGCTCAGGCTGCATATTCATCTATTGTGCCATAGTGACTTACTTTTTCTCTTTCAGGACTCACTGGCATTCCAGTATCTGGTTTTGAATGAGTATAATTTAAATGTCTTAGATCTGCTGCAGGGCCTTCACAACCTTCCATGTCACTGAGAAAATGTGTTGAATTTCTGATAAGCTTCTCTGTGATCCTTCTAACTCTCTCTTTAGCACAGTGTATATTGCTTTGATAGACATATGTCCTCAGGCATACAGGACCATCCAGCATCTAGAGAGCACAGGAAGTTTGTGAGTGTTCAGATATTACTTAGGGTACCCACTCTATTCTCTGAATCTTTTGTTCTTTCTCTCCACTTTTTATCAAGCTATTTCTCTCACTTAGTGTTAGGCATTACTTTCTCCAAGTTTCTAAGGACCATGAGTAGTGTGCAAAGACAAGTTCTTTGGGTACTTACCAGAATGTTAAACCTGTATCATAAGAGAGCAAGCTTATATTGATAAAATCCTCCTTATGTAACTTTTAATTCTGCTCTGTCATGATGCAGGTCCTCAGAATCCAGTCCTATATGTATTCTCTGTATTCCTGTGGGTACATATCGGCTAGTTCTACAGTTCCTTTTTTATTTCAGCATGCCCAGAGGTAGCTAGGTCTCTATATTCTTGCATCAACCTGCCACAGAATGCAAGCTGGGTATGGAGTTCAAGTTAACATTGGATGTGACAACTCTCTTTGCCTAAGGAAATTCCTGGAAACTTACTCGTTAGAGAGTGGTCATCTACCAAGGCTCCCAGTAGCTATGGAATAGGTGCCTGGGTAGGGGATCAGTGTAGTGCATCAATGCTTCCATTTAAACATTCCAGTGTTCTTATTTGTATTTTCAATCATTTTTGCACAAAATATTATCTCTGTTTTACACGCCACATGCACCCACCCACACACACACACTCACGCGTGATGTCCTTGACTACAATCTAAGATCACCATATAACTGTCTGAGAATATCTCAGATGACCTTCTCCATTTCTTCTTTCTTTGTTCCATCCTATTTTTGTTACATTAAATTTCTGATAATTCCCTTTTTTTTTTTTTTGAGACGGAGTCTCTCCCTGTCACCCAGGCTGGGGTGCAATATCACAATCTTGGCTCACTGCAACCTCCACCTCCAAGGTTCAAGCAATTCTCCTTCCTCAGCCTCCAAAGTAGCTGGGACTACAGGCACAAACCACCACACCTGACCTCGGGATATGCCCACCGTGGCCTCCCAAAGTGCTGGGATTACAGGCGCGAGACACCATGCCCAGCCAATTTTCTGACACTTCTTTCTAACACAATCCTGTATCTGACACAATTATTAGGATCTACTTCTGTATGATCTTAGATGTATTACATAAAGGATATTTGAGTAAATCAATTAACTTCTATATTACGATTATAAAATGTCATTTTTAAACACCATTTTATACCCTCATAATTTTACTTCCAATATTAGAAAATGGAATACTCATATAGAATTTGGGAAAATATCAAAGTAAAAAAGTTAAGAACAATTAGTACATAAAAGATTTTCTTACACTTAAAAGCATTTTAGAGCCTCAGATTGTGTATGTCTTCAAAGAGTTACAGCAAATCCTTCTTTTTTTATTAAAGACATTTGCATCAACAGAAGACATTGTTTTTAACAGTTCTCAAGCTTCTGCTGTTTTTATACTATCTGAAGGCTGTATCATCTTTTAATGTCAATGCAGTTGGTTGCCATAGAAATTATAATGATGTCACTCACTATTTAAGTCTCGAAATAAACAGTAGGAACAGATGGGCATTTTAGAATGAAGGGCAGAGTTTTAATGCAAATTTTCTTGAAAACAAAACAGTTTAAAATCACATGCAAAAAATAAAACTACCTTGTGCAACATTACAAATCAGGGTGTGGTTTTACATTTAACCATCTAATTTCCTGGGTTAGAATCATGGCCATAAGAGAAAAAGGGGAAAAAGACATTTTCACAGAGCCAAGATGAAAACAGAAACTTTTAAGGTTGGAACTGGGTTACGGCTACAATATACAAATATGAATACCAAGCAATGCCAAGCAGGGATGGGACTGAGACTGACGAAAGAAAAATATGAATTTAATCTCAAAGGAGTTGCGGTGGGTGTAATGACAGTTAAAATTTTAAAAACCACCAGTAGTGTGTGTGAAGACCTAGACAAATATGTTTAATATTCATGGTCAGAGAATCAATGTAAGCACATGTCATATCTAGGTATACAATGACAGCAAAATTTTTTTCAAGATGCATTATTTCAAAATTGTTCTACCAATGACATATGAAAAACTTACAGATATGTCTGTATTCTTTGTTGAAAAATCATCTCTCTGACATAATATTCCCCAATTATTCAGCATATAATATTCTAAGTACTGTGGACACCAGTATGTAGGAATCATGGTAAAATCAAACCAGTGAAGTCAGAAAAAAAAAAAGTAATCTAAATGCTAACCATAAGACTTTTATTTTTTGAGAAACTATTTATATGTTACTAAAATGTCTAAATATACAGTATCCTCCTCATCCCTCATATTAAAATCTTTTAGACTGTACTTAATTATATGTTTCTTATTGAATTATCAGCAGTTTTATGTATTAAAATAATTTACTTATTGATAAAATTTATACAAAGCACCAGTGAATTTAACTTGACAAAGTGTTCACGTTTATATTTTAATTAAAAATTTGTAAACATTTGTATCCTTTCAAGAAAAACCAAAAATTGCTAATTAAAGCACGAGAATTTACTTTCTAATACATAAAATGTCTCCCATGTGAAACTAAGAGACCATGCACTTAGATTATAATTTTTTCTTTCTTTTTCTTTTTCTTTCTTTTTTTTTTTTTTTTTGTCACTAGTATGGTCATAGTCAGCTAAAACAAGATAGAGGCTAACTTCCATATGGTAAGGAAATTTGAAGTAATTTATAACTGGCTATTTGACAAACCAAAAGCTAGTATAATATAGCTGTTAAGCTTCTGATATTTATTTTTACTGTTAATGCAATTAGACCAAATACATGTATATTGTTGATAAATGATATTTAAAACAATGGAGTAAGATTTTGAAGATTATAGTTATCTCTTTTGAACATTTGCCACAAGAGGAAATATACACTTCTCTCTTGATAGAAATGAGTGATATATTTCCTTACACGTTTCAAAGACTGAAAAAAATTGGTCAGGTCTGATTTCTTATTGGCTTTTCATTAACTGGTCTCACTCCACCAACATAAACTTTTGTGTATTTTTTTAAAGTTCACCAACACACTTGATTGATTTATAAACTGCATTTAAAAAAAAAAAAAAAAAGCCTAGGTTGTTTTATATCATTTTTATCCTCAGTCAACATTTCAGTAGATATCAGGTAATAAACTTAGTGATCTTCATTTTGGAAAATATAATTTTCTTTGTATATTTAAAATGTCTGAACTCCTGCCTCTCTTTAATTTCCAAGTCATATTAGTGGAAAAAGTAGATTACAGTTACACTTTGCACTTTCTAATTTTTTATTCACACTTTATGTCTTCATTTCCGATAATGACCTGCCATAAACACTATATTCACTAATGAATGCAGTGAGGATAAACCTGAGAAACACATGCTAAATGTTAACTTACTTTATATATTTTTTTTCTATGAGATGATTCTGCACTTCCTACAGTTTGAAACTTGCTTGTCTTGGATTCTAAGACAAAATGCTTAGTTTTCCTCCAATCTCTTTGCTCACTAAACTTCAGTTTTACTTCTCTTTCTTTTCAGATATTTTTTTTCTGTAATTCTCATAATATTTTTGCCATTTAGTTTTCATCTTTAGAGACAGTCTTTTAGACCCACATACTTTCACTTCCCATAAATCTTCAAATTTGTATCATCATTTTCAAATATTACAAACATGCTAATGATATGAAGTTGTTCTCTTGAGCACTTACATCAGGAAATTTTCAGTTAGATGTCATATATACATGAATGAAACATGTATATATATATATATGATACACACATATATAAGCACAAACATATATATATATATATATAAACATACACACATAGACACACACACATCTGTGACTGTACATTAACGTTCAAGTCTCAAATTCCTTTTAGTACCTGATATGGTTTGATTCTGTATCCTCACTCAAATTTCATCTCAAATTGTAATCCCCACGTGTCAGGGGAGGGGCCTGATGGGCAGTGATTGGATCATGCAGGTAGTTTCGCCTGTGCTATTCTCATGATAGTGAGTGATCTGCAGGTTGTGCACATGTACCCTAGAACTTTAAGTATAATTTTTTTTTTTTTAAAAAAGAAGTTTTCACTTGAGCACCAATTCAAATCCATATGCCCAATGATGTCATTAACAAGTTAAAAATATAGAAATATGCATTTTTTATAAATAAGTGTGACTATTAGTCCATGGCCAGACCAAAGTTCCCTAAATAGTTCTCAGAGAGCTAATGGTTTTAAAAGTGTTTGGCAGTTACAACTTTGCTCTCTCTCTCTCTTTCTTCTGCAGCCTTGTGAAGAAGGTTCCTGCTTCCCCTTCCCCTTCCACCATGGCTGTAAATTTCCTGAGGATTCCCCAGCCATGAGGAACTATGAGTCAATTAAACCTCTTATCTTTATAAATTACCCAGTCTCAAGTAGTACCTTTATAGCAGAGTGAGAATGGATGAATACAGTACCCTACTATGTGACCTTCTGTTCTATTTTCTGTATCAACTGTCTAGCCATTCGTACTTGAAATCTGGGAATCACCCTACAGATGCCCTTTCTCTAGAGGGTCTTATTCTCTTTTCCTCACTGTTCCTCCTTCCATTGGTCAGAAAATATTGCTACTAATTGCTACTATATTTTCGCAATTTCTGTTCATGTTATTCCTTCTTCTGCATTCCATTATTGCCTCCTCCTCCTTTTGCATCTTCATATTGGTTATATATATTAAATGCAGTCTGACCTATTTTGATATAAGTAAATAAAATCTTAAAATGCTGCAGATGACACTTTCACTTCATGGTACTTACAATTCCTTTACTATATCATGCTCATTCAGGTTGTCTTGTCTTTGCACATAATGTTATTTTTTCCAAGAATATTTCAATTTCAGACATATCCTCTGATCCTTGCTAGCATCTATCTTTGGGAAATTTTACTTGTTCTACAAGACTCACATGAGTAGCATTTCCTGCAGAAAAATCTCCCCATATGTCTACCACTGGATGTGACTATATCATTGGTTCCTTTTTAATTCACTTAACAACATAATATTACTTCAGTAATATGTTTACCATATTCTGATCTATTTATTTATTTATGGTTAGTTTATGAAAGCAGACATTGTGTAACATGTTGGTGTCCTAAGTTAAAGCATTTGCAAATATGTTTAATAAATACATGAAAGAATGAAATGCAAAAATAAAGTAAAATAAAATAAAATAAAATGGATAATAAATCTTATAAACATTTAAATGCATGATTTTGTTTTTCGAATTCCTATTATTTTAACTGGGCTGGCCATGACTTTAAAAACATGTGGGAGACATACCTTGTAACCTAGGCACTGGATTTGGCTCACCACCAGCATCTTAGATCTTTCTCTTGCCTCCTGCTCTGATATGCCACTAACACGTGTTCTTACTTATTACTCAAACTGTAATGTGTCTCTCTCCTAGATCATCTTCATTTCACATTATCTGGACTCTCCAGCTCCACAACTTTTTAGCCCTATGTAAAAAACACGCTGCCTTTAAAGGATCTTTGAGCTCATGGCACAGGATACTGCATGAAATCGTCCATTCTGTGGAGTAAGATCTGAGATGAGATGCCACTTGGTTTTGGGCAATTTAGCCAGAATCATTAGGTTGTTACAATGCTTGGGGGACATATAGATCTCATTAGTTATTAGTAAAAAATATAAAATATTTGGGGATATACAAAAGAATATTAGATCATTTGAATTTGAAATTTTGAGACGGTAATGGTCAAAGGATTTTGTAAGCAATCACTCTTGACATATTTATCTATGAGTAGCCTTATCTCGTACATTGAAGAGGATTCAAATATCTAGGAACAGTTAACGTCTAAGACTAAGTTTGTGTATCAATTCTAGTATAATAACTGTTCCCAGGAAAGTAAGTATAGCATTTGCTACAGCAAGCAATTTCATCTACCTTCTAACATATACTGGGGCATTTGTTAAAGAAAATAATTATAAATCCAAAAAACAGAAACCCAGTAGACACTAGTAAAATTTATTTTCGTGTGCGTACGTGTGTGTATGTGTTTCTTGAGGAATGCATTCTTAGGTTGAATAACTAGAAAGAGAAACAAAGAAGTAAGTAACATATAAGTCATCTTAGAGTAGAAGAAATGAGACATGATCTCAATGGGACTCTCAGAGGCTTCTAGGATATTTCCAAGATTTTATTCCTTCACTTTGATGGTGCTTAAGTGAGGATTAATTTCATAATTAATTATTTATTATACTCTCAAAGTACGTTTTACTCCCTTCCAGATGCTTGTGCTAGATTTCACAACAAAAATCGTATGAATGAAAGAAAAAAATACCTATATGTTAGGACAAATAAAAAATGTCCAAATGTATTGAAAATGAAATCACATTCTCTGATCAAAATGAAAAAAAAAATGTTTTACTAAATAAAAAATGGATCACTCCTGGAGAAAATTTAGGAAAGTATATTAGAATTAATTGATATCCCTAAAGAGGCCAAAGAAAATAGTTGAGTAGAATATAATATTTCATGTGATAATAGCAGAAAATCTGCCCTGAGAGAAGGATCAGAATATTCATTTGAAAATCACACAATGTGAGTAAATACATCACACTGCAATATGTTGTGATGGTGTCACTGAATTCCAGCAATAAAAAGGGAAATAATGTAAAGCAATATTTCTTCAAGTGTGATCCCCAATCCGGTAGTGTCAGCATCACTAGGGAATTTGTCAGAATGTCAAATTTCCAGGCTGTATCAGAAATATCTTCTGAGTGTGAGGTTTAGCAATTTATGTTTAAACAATTCTACCATGTAAAAATGTAAGAGCCACTGAATATAAAATTCTAAGATAAAAATAAAATAAATATCAAGCAAACTAAAAATGGAAAACTCAGAATGGCATCTGGGTTTCTCACAGTAATACCTGGTGCTCAAGGAAGGAAAGTGTCATCTGACTTCTGAATCCACTAAGGCATAATCCAAGTGTAAAAGCAACACACAAACATTCTTAAACATGAAAGAAGTCAAAGGTTACAGGACATTTATTTTGGGGTGTTTGTGAAAAGAAAACAGTTAACTCTTAATGATGAGTTTAGCCAACCAATAAATAATGCATAATATAGAGCTTAAAATGGAGAAGCTGTGAAAATAAAGAAGTAAAATCATATGCTTTTAACTGTATATCTAAGTCTGAATGACTGTAGAAATTGTGCTTTTTGTTTATAAACAGAAAAAAGAGAGCATCACCATTGAAAATGTATTATAAAATAATACACAATGAAAGTGGCAAGAAGGAAAAGTAGGAAGAAGTACTTGGACAAAGGTTTCCTCATTTTTAAAATAATTAAAATACAGCAGATAAAAGCTAATAAATATAGCAATTTCTATATGAAAAAGTCAATAAAACTTCCAGTCTTACAATGTTACCATAATGACAACCAAGAAAGAAAACAAAAAAGGATCATATAGAAAAAAATATGAAAGAATCATTAAACCACAATAAAACACAAAATTGTGATTCTGAGAGCATATACCACTTATATATAAATAAATGTATGAGATAAATGTATTTGTTAAAATTTTTGAAACTAGAATAATAACATTTGTAAGCTAAAGATGCATATAACACAAAGTGGCTCAAAATAATTGAAATTGTTAGCCAAATACATGAAAATTTCATGGGAAGAAAAAGCAGAGTTTGAATTCAAGGAAAAGCAATACATAAAAGAAAAGGTATAGTAAACTATGATAATCATAAATACATGATCAAGTTAAAATATGTAAAATTCAAACTATAAGAAAAGTATAAATGGATTAAAATACAAGGGAGATAAAACATAAACTTGACAAAAAAATTATAATGTATTGAGTACTCAATCATCATAATGATAAATTTGATCTAGTAGATGAGTTTAAACTCATATGAGTTGAAAATACACTGATATTCTCTCAAAGAGTGAATAAAATATTATAAAATTATCTATATATGAAGACAAATAGAAAATGTCCAAATTTATCAAAAGTGATATCACATTCTCTGATAAAATGAAAAAAAGAGAGCTTACAGTTAAAAGAAAAGCTGATAACAGAAAACCTATCACATCAAATAGAGTATAAAACAACTATTAAATTAAGAGAAAAATTGAAATACAGATTGCAAAAATGGAAAATAATTTAAATGAATAATATAATTGCTAATTTACTTAAATTAATGGTCCTGGTTAAATAGCTGAAGATCGCCGAAGTCATATATTTAAAGTCAGAAAATACAAATTAATTAATTATGCATTTTTAAAAACAACAGAAATATTATATGTAATGTAAGAGAAACAGAAAATAATAAATTGAAAACAAAAAAGAAATTAAGTTATACAAATAATAAAACAGTAAAGTTTGCATTTTACAGAGAATGAAAATAATTTTTTAAAATATAACATAGATATGCCATTAGATAATCTAATAAAGAAAAAAAGTGTAAAACGCACTAAATGGAAAATTAGAAATGAGAAAATTTACACAAAATGGAGACGTGTAGTGAATTATGAGACGATAATTTGCTTATCTCTGAAAACAAATCCGAAAGCCAGTATTTTAAAATACCCATTTGTCAAGTTTTCAGTGCATACATGCTCTCTCTGTCTGTCTCACTGTCTCTTACTCTTTCTCTCTCTCTCTCTCTCACACACACACGATACAGGTATTTCAAAAATGAATTTAAATAAAAATTTTCACAATAGATGATTCCAATTCTCTATTTAAAATTAAAAGTTGTCGATCGGAAATAGCAGCATCAGTATGACTGGAGAGCTTGACAGAAATACCCAATTTCAGGCCCCACCTAGACCTATTGAAACAGAATCTGTAATTTACCAAGACAGGTGGGTAAGTCACATGCACATGAAAGTATGAGAAGCCCTGTATTAAAGCATTGGCTCTCAACATTGTCTATGTATTAGAATCGTGCAGAAAGCTGTAAAATAAACAAGCAAACAATCAAACAAAAAAATCACAACAGAATTGTGAAACTCAGAACCATGATTTTGTTTAATCAGTATGAAGTAGCTCCTAGACAATAATGACTTTTAGAAACACTGTTGAAGAAGAAGACTACAGCCTATGAATCAGATATGAAATATGCATAAACATAAAATATTTTTCTTTTTACTAATAAATGATATCAAAATCATGTGCTAGGACCATATGGTTTGATAGTTGTGGGCAAATCTGTAATTTGCCAATCATATCTAATCCTTTGTGTTAAATTTGGGTAAATTGGTAATATAAGTATGAAATACAATTATATTACAATTGTATTACATAATTATGTGATACAATTATGAAAATTTAGTCACTACATAAGTTCTGATCTCAATATCAAGATTTTCTCATTCCATGCATGTTTTCCTTCCTTGTACTTCTGGTCCCACTTTCTAAGCAAAGGTTTATTGCTTCTCAGCCTTTTGACTAAGCTCAAGTGTCTAAGCAAAAATTTTTCCCCTGTCTAACACTGTCAACTGTCAACCGGAGAAGAAACGGGGGAGATGAGAAGGTAAAGAAAGTTCTTAGCTACAAACAGTTGCTAATGTGTTTGGATTTCTTGTCCTTCTAAAACTGGCTGCTTGTGGGCTTCTCCGTGCCCCTGCATCCATAGATCGCTGACTCCCGTTTTATTGCTCTGTTCAGTCTTTTCATGAGATTATCTTCAGCAGCTTTTTCCTCCCCTTACCCCACAGAAAAGGAAATCTGTCCTACAGCTGCTTTCACAGTGTCCCTATGCACAGCCATTGGGGGTGCTTGCAAGCAGGCTGAAGACTCACTAAACTTCAGCTACATTCCCAATACCCCAGAAACACACAAGGACCCACTCCATGTAGGCAGAGCATACCAGTTACCCGTTTTTCTCTCTCATCCAGCCCTCTGCTGTCTTCCACGTCACACTATGAAACACGGGCAATTCTCCGATCTACCAACTTTCAGAAGGATGATTAAAAGCAGTCTCTGATTTTGTGGATATTCTGGGAACATGAGGCCCCAGTGAAAGAAACTGTACCATGGAGATAAACATGGTAACACACTTCTAAAGTCTTAAATCTTGTCTTCTGAGAAAGCATTTCCTTCATCTGATGTCCTCTTTATAAAGCAAAGGAACAGTAGGAAGAGGTGTTCCAGAGTTTGCGCATTGCAATTCCTTTCCTGTGGTTCCTACCACTGAAGTTATGCTTTTTTTTTTCTTTTTTTTCAATTCAGAAAGTAAATACTATCTGTCATCTCCAAAATAAATAGTCCCAGTGAAAACAAGATTGCTCATAAAAAAAAAATTAAACAATAAATTTTGATGTTGTAAGTTATTCACAGACATATATAATATGTATTATCCCATTACTTGTGACTGTTAATCTTATAACAATGCTATTCTAGGATCATACTTAACATTTATCCACTAAAAATATTCTAAACATATTTCTGAATAATACAAGTAAGCAGACTTTTAACATCATTCTTGAAACTTTTCTGTGTTTGCTTTTCTTAAATTTTATTTTAAATGTAAGTATATATTTTAAAAGAAAAAAATATTAACAGGCGATAAAGCTTCAGAAAATTCAAAGAGGATTTAAAACTAAAATACTATAGGCACAACATTAAAATTCTGTTAAATGGCTGGTTACAAAACTACAGATGTGAATGATATAAGCATATAAAAACAGCAATGAGCTAGACAATATGATGAGACGGTAGACAGCAATTTCAGTAGGGAAATAAACGAAAACACAACGTTAGGGAATAAATGAACAAAAACTATAAAAGGACCAGGCGAATAAAACAGTTTCGAGGGCCGGGGGCGGTGGCTCAAGCCTGTAATCCCAGCACTTTGGGAGGCCAAGACGGGCGGATCACGAGGTCAGGAGATCAAGACCATCCTGGCTAACACGGTGAAACCGCGTCTCCACTTAAAAAATAAAATAAAATAAAATAAAATAAAATAAAATAACAATAAAATAAAATTAAAATAAAAATAAAAATTTTAAAAATAAAAAATAGCTATGGGCGCGGGGCGGGCGCCACTGTGTTTAGTGTCACCAGACATACTACCGGGAGGCTGAGACAGAGGAGAGATGGGCATGAAATCCGGGGAGGGCGCAGCTCTTTGCGGATGAGGCCAGATAGATCAGCGCCACTGCCACTCCAGCACTGGGCGACAGAGAGAGACTCTATCTCAAACAAAACAAAACAAAACAAACAAACAAACAAAACTTTGTTGTGAATGAGTGACACAACGAAGAGAGCTTTATAAATGAAAAATCAAATATTACACTGGCTGGAATACACAAAGTAGAAATGGTGAGAAGTCTCACCCATTGAACCTAAAATACGAAGATATCCAAATCAAAATATCACAGGAGATTTTTGAAACTTGACTATTTTTTTTCTTAATTTCCTATTGGATGACAATCACTCAATGTGACTAGAAAACTTTTGAACAGAGAACTCTCAAATATTCACCACTTATGCATCCTAGTATCTCTATATCTAATCTATCTCTGTATCTATATCTATATCTGTGTGTATATGCGAATCAATGAAAAACGGAGAGCCTTTCGCTAAGTGATAAATGTGGTTCTTCACATCAGTGAAGGAAAGATTAATTATGTGACAAATTGTTTTTCCAACAATCAGGTAACCATTTAAAATAAACCAGTTATTTCCCATTAGACCAAAATGAAAAACACAGATGGAATCATGGTTTATATGTTATTATAACAAAAGGCTTACTGTATAAATACTACTAGAAAATACTGTGAGAATTTTAAAATATAATTTTGGCACAGAGAAGGCTTTTATTAACATAATTTGAAATTCGGCCATCAAAATGAAAATCACAAATAAATTTTAACATGACTTATTAACTATTGCCAGGGAAAAATTACTGTAAACAAACTATAACAATGAACTGGAGAAAGTAACTTTATAATGAATAGCAAAGGAATGAATCCTGCAATAGACATATCTATTTAATAGATAAGAAAATATCAAAAGCACAAAATAAATAATGTTAGTCATAACAGAATAAGAATGCAGAAGAACACAGGTAGAACACAGAATAAGAAATAAAAAAAGTTTAAAATATCTGACCTTTAGATCATAGTTTTATATACATGTAATGATGAATTATGCACATGTGTAAATTTCAGAATTTAATTTGGAAAAGCTTTTCAGAATGTAGATTAGCAAATATTTAGAATAAATCAGTATACCTTTTTAATATATTGTGTGAAATGATATTGTTACACATCATTAGTAGACGTACAAATTGATACAATATCTCAGAAGAGTTTGTGGCAATGTTTATCATATGGAAATCCATATCCTTTAACTTGCCAATTTCATTTCTAGCGCTGCATGTTACATATATTCATGTATACCCACATACACATAAAATACATTTTTGTAGCACTGTTTATAATAGATAAAAATATTTAAAACAAGAAAATATCCAAACTTATACACATGAAAAAGCTATCTCTGCTGAAGAGATGATAAAATGAACTGAATAGGGGACTTTATTTTCTTTTAGTATTACAATGATCACTAATTGCTGCTTTTGGGACAGAAGTGTTCTGAATCTCAACTTGTTTTATTTAATCCTGTTTCATTTATAGTTTTGAATATGTATTTTTGTTGGTCCTATCAGGATGTTGTTAATTGACAAAAAATCACGTAGGAGTAGTCATAGCAATTATGCACAAAACGTTTCCCAGTCTTCACTGTTTGGTTTGCCCCAGTAACTAGCTGTCCACTGAGGAAAATATTACTTATCATATAAAAAATAGTTAATATGCAGAAACTGATTAGTTTCTTATTATCACAAGACAAGTTAAGGAATAGCTATGAAGCTCATATCTCTGTAATTGGGTAATACCACAAATTATATAGGACTTTAGTAACATATTTTAAGCTTTTGCTAAGTAAAATGATTCTTTAATAATTCACTTCTCATTAATAGGTATGAACCATGATGTAAAAATACTTCCTAGTACAGGAGTATGCACACAATGTGAATGATAAGGATAAGAGGCTAACCTTAAATACTGCATTTCTCCAATGAGGCAAATTTCACAGATTCTCATGACTCTTATAAAATGAACATTTGGAAAGGTTAGAAAATTACTCATGGCTCCTAGAAGACATTATGACCTTCTGAGGGCCACTGTCCATCTGTCAGTGAGATCATCAAACCACCTCTTGTCTGCAGAGAATCACAGTGATGCCCAGACTGTATTTGTTCCAGATATGAATTATTGTTGCATTCAGGTAGCAATAGGCACACAGAGGGGACCAGTGTGCAAGGCACAGACTCCACCTGGGCACAGACTCACTCTAATACAGGACAAATCCCCTCACAATAATTGCACATAATTCCTATGGACTGCAATCAACCTGAGGACTTTTGAAGCAAAACTTATCACACCATTACGAACTGGTTTTGAAGATTACAAATGATGTAAACATGAGGAATGCACACTGGAGGCCATCAGTGGCCTCTACAATGCATTTGTCTGTGCAATTTTAGCAGAAGTGGGAGGCGGGGTGGCATCTTAGTGACACCAAGGGCCCAACCAGAAGGCTGTAGGGTGGGCCAGGCCATATACCCCTGGGGCCAAACCAGAGCCACTCTGAGGCCAAGGCCAACCCAGGAAAGTCCCAGCCCAGAAAGGAAGGTCCAGGTCAGCTGTGCCTACAAGCAAACAGGGAAGATCTGGACTGCAAGATATTTTATTTTGGGGGAAATCAGGGGTCTTCCTATAGATGCGGCTCAATTTTTGGTCAGACTTCTCCTAGGGCCAGCAAATGGTACCACTGGGTCCTTCTTGCCTATTTCACCAGTGATGAGAATTAGCACCCTTTCAACAAATCTTGAGCTCTATCTGAATAGGACAGAGCCATCCTCAGAGTGAAAGAGTTTAACAAATTGAAAACACACATGAATTTGCTTCTATGCAAATAAAGAAGAATTTCTAATCCATTAATCTTTCTGAATATTCACTAAAGAAAACTGATGTTTATTTGTAGGAGATGAGACTGTCTGACACCCACTGAGATACATGCCCCTAAACTGTCTCCTAATCACCTCCATTTTTAACAGTATTGGAGGCAAAATGATCTGAAACTATCTTCAACCTTTATCTGTGTCAGAACTTTGGCTCACAAACATGGAACTGGATGTGGATTTTGGCTGACACACCTCATCTTTCTGCATCATTAATTCTCTCATAATTTGCAATGATTTCAAAATCCATTTAGATTATGCATCTGATATTCTAGTTTCTCAATCTGTTGACCTCCTTTTCTCCAATGACCATTACCCAGTTACCTAGCTATTGCTTAACTCCCCAAAACACCAATAGTCATAGCACCATAGTTTCAATTCCAGTACTCTATTCTCTAAACACTACCTGTATATTTTCAGCTCACTCTTTTTGGTTCCCCATCTCCCAGAAATTTTAGATGCCACTGGAATGTATTAGTAATTGATACCACTACACTTGTTATGTCTAGAAGCCCCTAATGTCTTTACTCATCTATTGTAACAGGTTAGATTGTATGATGCCTTGCTATGGTTTTAATGGAGTTTCCCCGCTGAAATTCATGTAGAAACCTAATACCAAGGAGATAGTGTTGGAAGGTGGGACCATTGAGAGATAACTATGTTATGATGGCTCCTCCCTCATGAATGGAAAGGGCCCTGATATGATTAGACTCTCTGTCCACCCCCAAATCTCACCTTGAATTGTAAGCCCCATAATCCCCACGTGTCAAGCTTGGGACCAAGTGGAGGTAACTGAAACATGGGGGTGATTGCCCTCGTGTTGTTCTCCTGATAATGAGTGAGTCTCATGAGATATGATGGATTTTTTAAGCATCTGGCATTTCCCCTGCTTGCACTCATTCTCTCTCCTGCAGCCCTGTAAAGAGGTACCTTCCACTATGATTGTAAGTTTTCTGAGGCCTCCCCAGCCATGTGGAACTGTGAAACATCTGAATGTTTCTTTTTAAATAAATTATCCTGTCTTAGGTATTTCTTCATAGCAGCATGAGAACAAATTAATACAGCCCTTGTAAAATGAGTTCTTGTTAGTGGGTTTGCTCTCTCTTCTGCTCTTCTGTAATATGAGGACCCTCTTCTCCTTTTGGCCTTTGACTTTTCATCATGTGAGGATGCAGCAGAAAGGAATTCAACCAGATGTTGCAAACTTGATCTTGAACTTTCATTCTCTCCAGAACTGTGAGAAATACATGTGTGTTCTTTATAAAATAACCCAGTCTTTGGTGTTCTATCAGCACACAATGGGCTAAGACACCCATCATTTCACTTTTTTATATAGACCCTCAATGTTCCTGCAATTATCTTCCTTCATTATATTTACCTGATAAATTTTAATCAAAATCTCATCTATATTCACCTGCAACAGTCTCTGAACAACACTGCCTGAAGACTTTAACTTAAATTCACAACCCTCAAGTGGGCCACTCCATTCAGCAATCATTTACCATCTTATATCTCCTTAAATCACTAAGACCCCTCTCCAATTGCCATGGTTAACTGATAATGCTGCCCTTTTTCCCATAGAGAAATTAAAATAAATTAAAAGAGCAATTATTGGTTTTTCTATCTATGTGAAGCTACCTACATCGGAAGTCATGTATTTTGCTTTCTGGATGAGCAGATCGTGGTGTAACCTAATGCTAACTCTTCTACTTCTGCATTAAATTATTTTCCATTTTATTTACATAATAAAATACACTGTGTCATTGACCACTCTCTATGACCTATTATCAATTGTCTTTAATTTGCTCATAAACTAAGAAAAATGTGATATAAATCTAATGTTGAAAAATGATTTTTGCCAATTTCACCTTCTGCCTAATTTTTCAGCACCATTTATCACAAAACTCCTTAAAGGGGTTGTCTGTATTCTCAACTTTCATTTCCTTTGCATTTTTTTCTTCTCCAACTTTTATTTAGAATCAGGGGTACATGTGTGGGTTGTTACAGAGATATAGTTTATGATGCTGAAGTTTGAGGTATGGCTGAATCTGTCACCCAGATAGTGAGCACAGTACCATAATATCCAATAGGTAGTTCTTCAGTTCATGCCCCTTCCCACTTCCTATTTTCCCTATCTAGTAGTGCCTAGTGTTTCTTGTTCCCACTTTTATGTCCATGTGTACTAAATGTTTAGCTCCCACTTATAAGTGACAATATGCAGCATTTGGTTTTTCTTTTCAATGTTCATTTGCATAAGATAATAGCTTCCAGCTTTATCTACATTTCTGGAAAGGACAAAATTTCATTAATTTTTATGCATTTGTAGTATTCCATGTTGTATGTATACCATATTTTCTTTATCCAATGCCCCATTAATGGGCACCTGGGTTGATTCTGTTTTTGCTATTGTGACTAGCACTGTGTTGAACATTTCTTATGAACATACTTCAATCAAGCTTTCATTTTCAAGACTATACCAATACTGTTTTTATCAGAGCTACAGGTGATACCCACTTTGCCCAGTCTTGTGGACAACTTTCAGAACTTGAAATAGTGGCATAATCAGCATTATTTCATATATTTAATCACTCTCTCTCTTTGACCAAATTAATATTTTCTGTTTCATAAGACAGTTGTAATGTCTTTATATGTTTCTAGGACTTCTCTGATTTCCAAGACAGAATTCCTTGCAACTGCATGTTGCTGTAAAACTTTCTTTCAAATTATTTTGTTATCCTTTGTTTAATGCATGAATGCCTTACTAGAATGTTACCTTCTTAAGGACAAAATCATGTCTGTTTTTTATAGTACTATAGTTCCAGGGCTTAGTTTGCTGCTAGCATATGACAGTTGTTCAATAAATGTATTGAATAAATGAATGCATAAATATTTTTAAGGATTTTCTGTTTCCTTTCTCTGGCATTTCTAACACTCTGTCAAATCTATTCAGATGAATGAAGAACAAAGAGTTTAAAATATTTCACATAGTTTGGCTGATCCTCCTGTATGGTCATAAAATCAAATGAGACAAGAATAATAATAAAAAAAAAAACTATAGCTAATTACTTACGTAGTAGGGATAAAAGAGTAATATTCAAATAATATTCTAAAATAGTATATAATTTTGAACAAGATAAGAGTTGTAAATTGTTTGGACAAAAAACTTAAAATCCTTTAGTATTTCTAGTTATGAAATGAGTCTACTTTATTAGTTGACTAGCACTTACAGAGTTGGTTATATTTTGCCAAGAGGAAATTAACACCAAGGCACCTTTATAATTTGTGGTCCCAGATCCCCTTGCTCTTTCTTAAATATCAAATTAAAACTCAGGGACCTTACGTGTTCGTCTGCAACTCTTTACACATATCTCTATCTGATTTGTGCCTTCTTTTTCTTTAGGTCTTTGCTCAAATTAAAATTGCATCTTGTCCCTAATTCTACCTTGCCAGCTTTATTTACCTCATAGCACATATCATTGCCTAATATACTGTATAATTTACTCATTTATTGTTTTTCTTTTCTGTTATTATGCACCAATAGCATATAATCTTCACAGAGGCAAGGACTTCTGTCTTTGGTCACTGTGAGATACACAGTGATTTAACAATCATTTGGCACAAGAAGCACTCAATAAATATTTATTGAAATGAATTATCTTTACCTTTTAGTTTCTTTCCTCAGAAAATTAACAACTCAGTTACCTACTGAGGTCACCTTTTCTCCTTAAACAAACTTATTCTGACTAAAATAAAATACATTTAATTAAATCCGATTAAAACTAGTTAAGGTTTATCTGCTTGGGAAAAGTGGTATCCTTATCTCAAGGTATTTGAATTTTTGAGGAGGTAGCATATTTGCATGATTATCTCTATATTTCTAGGAGTTGCTGTGTTTCCCAGTTCTGTTCTGTTTAAAAAGTTGAAATTCAACCCACCATGCTTTGCCTTTTGATTCTTATCTGAACCCAGTCATCAAAACAGCATTGCCTTTGATCTTTACCTAGCAAAAACATAGTATGTGCAACAATTTTTTTTGTCTAGTAGAGTTTACTAAGCCTTTTATGAGCAGAATCAATCACAGAATTGCTAATAGCATATTGAGTATTTAACATTTTTGTTTTTAAAAGTACCTTGGACACATTTCACCACCATAGGTTCCAGATCCCTGACTTATCATCTCATCTGTTCCTGGAGTCTCTTTTGCTATTTCTCTCAAGTCTTCTCAAACCCCCATTTATGTTTATATATTAAGCAAAATACTTTAGTCATCTTTTTTACTTTTTTGTCCTTATACAATACACACTCTAATGGTTATTTCTTAGTTAAGTCATTTATTGATATTTACTTTTAAACAAAGTCACTTCTTGCACCAGGATAAAATATGATTGGAGTATGTTCATGCTGGTATAATATTTTTATATTTATTTGATGCATAGTCATGGAACACAAACTCAATGTAGGCTGTTTTGTTCTTTTCAATTGTGCTTTCACTTAAAACATATACACGCACATGCCTTGCTGAAACCACCATGAGGCAGCTGTTGTGGACAGATGGCCTGTGTTGACTACAGTATAATAAACTATATTAAATGCAATTAACACATTTTCTTACATCTAACAGGAAGTAGTTGAGTGTCATCTATTTCAGCCCAAAGTACCTTTTGGGTGTACACATGCATTCATAAATCCTCAGATGCCATGCGTTTTTTAAGTGAGCACTTCTGTCAGCATTTATAAAAATGTCTAAGCTTCTTGATTATAATTACTGCTAGTTATAAAATGAAAACAAGACAAGAAAAAAATCCACACTGACCATGTTGAATTAGGATACTGGTTTAAGAGTATTTTGCTTTTATAGTTATTCAGATTTTGTTAAATAGCCTTTCATAAAGAACCAATCACATTTAAGTTACTCATTCAATTAAAATAAAAAAAGATAAAATAATATTTTGGATTTTTAAATTTTATATTTTATATTGAAACAAAAATTGTATGTATTTACTGTGTACAACAGATGTTTTGAAATATACTGTATATATATTGTAGACTGACTAAATCTGGCTAGCTAACATAGATATTGCCTCATAGAGTTATCATTTGGTGGTAAGAATACTTTGTATACACACTTAGAGTTTTTCAAGAATGCAATACGCTATTAACTATAGTCACCTTGTTGTTCAAGAGATCTCTTCGACTTTTGTCTCTTGTCTAACTGAAATTTTGTAACTTTTTCTTTCCAAAAAATCTTTATAAACAAGGGCAAGTAAAATTTGTCAAAAAAAATGATAAATACATGTAAATCCTAGTGTGATAAACTCACTTTCTATGTATTTTGAAATAATTTATGAGTTATCTCATTAAATATTATTTTAAAAGGATGTGCTTTTAGAACTTGATTATTTTTAGTCATCGATGTCAGATTCTTATTTGATTACATATTGCAGCTTATTTCAAATTATAAAATCCAAATAAATACAATAATAGTAGGTAATAATTGAGTATTTGCTGTATTATACAACAGCTCTAAGCATATTGCCAACATAACCATTATGAATATTCCTGTATTTTTGGCAGAGAAATCTGAAAGACATAGAGAAAGTTTAGAGCTGAACTATTAGATTAGTGCTTTGATATTTCCTAATCCGAATCTAAATCATCAACTGTTAACACCATGCTACACAGCTTGCCAAAATTAGCTCCAAATAACTATCAGGAAGTGATATGAAAGATTAAAGATAATCATGTAAGTGTTACTAAAGTATTTGTTAACTACATTCATTGTAGCTTTGTTACTTGATATAAAAGTAGACATTTTCCTTAATAACTCAAATGAAGATTAAAATGATGCTGATAGTATTACCTAACATGAAAACCAAACAAAATCTATGAATGTTGAACCTCAAAGGTTCAGTTTGAAGATCAATGTGCACTATCACTATATGCAATCCATGTCTTATGTAGCATTTAGAGAGAAATAGCACCTATTTAACACATTTTTAGAAATATAATCTTTTGGAAGAGCTGCCATTATTTTTTCCTTTTGAATATGTTTTCTATTAAATATGTAATCCATAGCTTTGTTATAAATTTAGAAACAACATCAACTTTAAACATCTACCTATAACATCATATGATGGAAGAGGACTAAAAAACCCTGAATTATAACACACGAAAAGCAAGTTTTACAGTCTGGAATGCAACACAGTTTTAAAAGGGCGAACCTTTAATAGAAATGCCCAAAATATTTATATCTATCTGTCATTTTCACTGTTGCAGTTGCATTTATAAAATACCAACAGGAAGATATTTTGGATTAAAAAAGTCTACTTCTTAATGTGAAGATAAGGCATACGCTTTATGAAACCAATCAACAAACGTCAAATTTATTGAGCACTTAATACTACCATTGTTAGTGTTATTTTTTGGAATTTAAAGGGCCCATAGGGAAAGTCATTCTAATTTCACATCAGAAGGCTGAAACTCAGCTAATGAATTCTCTGCATTGTGATAACAATAGGGGATCTAGAAAAAAGTAATCTGCCAGATTCTAACCTTGAAGGTCTTGTAGACTCTGGAAAGGACAGATGCACATAAAAAAATATGAGAAAGCACATAAAAAAATGAGCAAAAATGTGAGAAAGAATGTATGTAGAAAGAAAATGGTCAGTTACAAATTACAAATTCTACAATTTGCAAGGAAAAGTCCTTGGAAAAAGGCCTCTATGGACAATGTGCATGCTATTGTTTGTGTCCTTCTCCTTTTATTGCCTGTGGTAGGAAATGTTTCTTTCTCCAGCTTATCTCTTAAAATCATACCGACTCAAGTCAACCATTTCAACTTCTTCAGTGTTATTTAAAACAGTACTTTAAATTATATAATCTTAATTTCCTAAACTACTTGTAATGCATTTTACATAATACGGTGAATTCTGGGTTTTTGTTTATGTTACTATATCCCTTCAATATTCCCCACTCCATTTCATAGGTACTAAGCATACAGGGGCATGTAAGTATTGCTCTCATCTTTGCCCATTGCTCTCTCTGGACTTAAAATGCAGGTCTATATATCTGTTAAAAATCCAACCTGTCTTAAAGGATTAACTCCACAGGGACTTCCTTATTTATTTCCTTAGAAGTTATAATGTCTCAGGATACTTAGGGTGTTGCTTCACTAGCCAGAAACCTCTGTGGCTGGTGGCACCTCTGCTTGAGTTTTGCTCACATCCACTGGACTCATTTCACCCACTCAGCATGGCAGGCTCTCACTACCAGCCTGGATCCCATGCCTGCCAGGCATAGGGTGGTAAAGGGTGTATGACCAAGTAAGTGTGGGGTTTGACCACTGTGCAGACCCAGGCACGCTGGCTGTTGCAGTGAGACAGACAACTCTAGGCACCAGCTCCATGTGAGGCTGTGGCTGGACCAGAAATACCACAAGTGGATTCCACTGTAGACACCAGTGTCTGGATGAGGGGGACGTGGCTGTACCACAAAACTTGGAGACACTGGTAATTGCAGTGTCTCCCAACACCAAAGTGGGTGTTATAGAATGTCACATCCCTGACTTGAGGAGCCCTGAGATCTGGGCTCCCAGAAGGTCTACAGCTCTTCTCTCCTTCTCATTGCTCACATCACGGCGAGCAGGGGTGCATGTTTTGGTGGCAGGGGCGGAGGCGAGGAACATGTTTCAGCCCATTTGTGTTACAGCTCTTTCAGTCCTGCTGCCCCATGCTGGCCCATTTCTCCTGGACTGGCCTGGCCCTGCCACTGCTTCCTGTCACATGAAGTGGCTGCCCAGTGCCAGCAGAGGGTGACAGGGCTATAGTGTTACAGCCTTTTCAGCTCCTGCCTTCAGCATGATGAGCTGGCCAGTGAAGTGTTTCAGTCCCTTTAGCTCCTGCCATTTGGCAGATCCTGAGTTCTTGTCCCACATCCAAGAAGAATGAGGTTGCATGGACAACTAGAGTGTGAGCAAAGTGAAAAAGACTTTTACTGGATGACTGAACAGCTCTCAGTAGAGAGGAGACTCAAAGTGGGTAGCACCTATCAGCAGGGAGGTAGTATTGAGGAGTGTCTGAGTCTGGCTGAGTCTGGGGGTTTTATGGACTCAGAATGAAGGAAATGCATGCTGACTGATCCGTGGTTGATCATAGGCAGTCCTGAAAAAAGCACCACTTGATCAGCCAAAAGCATCATGGACGTTCTCATTCCAAGTCGCAGACTTCACATGGAACTTGCAGCCCAGTCCCCAGGCTTCAGGTCATCAATGGCTTGAAGAGGAGGCTTCACTGGGGACTTACCTCTTCCCACCTAGGAACCTGTCTGCCTCCCACCACCATCAACATATCATCCACAGTACCCAGGTTGTCCACACTGAAGGGCACTGGCACGCCCATGCTGAGCTGCCCTCCGTCTCTCAGCCTCCCTCCCATGCTCATCTGTGCAAAATATTTTAGTCTCAGCATCAGTTTCTGGCAAGGGGAGCAAAGGCAGTGCAAGACTGTTGTTTCAGCGCTACCGTGACTGCATGCATACCCAGCCAGGTCACAACAGCACTTAGGCTCTGCTATCAGGACACATCCACAACTTTGCTCCACTGCAGAGTGGGCACCAGGAGTGCAGAGAGGCCAGAGAGTGGGTACAGACACTTCCTTTTTTTTTTTTAGACAAAGTCTCATTCTATTGCCCAGGCTGAGGTGCAGTGCTATAATCTCTGCTCACTGCAAGCTCCACCTCCCAGGTTCAAGTGATTCTTCTGCCTCAG
Source organism: Rhinopithecus bieti (assembly GCF_001698545.2). Classification (NCBI taxonomy): domain Eukaryota; kingdom Metazoa; phylum Chordata; class Mammalia; order Primates; family Cercopithecidae; genus Rhinopithecus; species Rhinopithecus bieti. The sequence goes on along the minus strand of NW_016812293.1, from coordinate 1,102,244 downwards.
CCTCCGAAGTAGCTGGAACTACAGGCGTGCACCACCACACCTGGCTAATTTTTGTATTTTTAGTAGAAAGGTGGTTTCACCATATTGGCCAGGCTGGTTTCGAACTCCTGACCTCCTGATCCGCCCAGCTTGCCCTCCCAAAGTGCTGGGATTATAGGCTTGAGCTACCGCACCTGATCAGGAGCAGGCACTTCTAAGCCTGCAGTGTCAGGGGGTTTCCTGGGCCCCCAAGAGCACCAGGATTCCCAGATCTGGAGCTGCAGCTGGGCCAGAGAGTACAGGCTCCCACCCCACTAACTCAGTAGGGTATGTGGCTTCTGCTGGGATCACCTGTTCCTGACCCTGCCAGCTCCAGAGTACACAGCCCCAGCTGAGCCTCCCCTGATGCAGCTATCATCTTCGCAGTGGCCACTCCAAATGGTCCACCATCACGGCCATCAATAACTATCAGTTTCCCTCATGGAAAACACTGGATATGTAACCCTCACACTACACTTATAAAATGCTATTTTAAAATATACAGGTGTTTCAGCCACCCGAGGAGCTGGAATTAAAGGTCTGCACCACTACTCTCAGCTAATTTTTGTATTTTTACTAGAGACCCTGTTTCAACATGTTGGCCAGGCTGGTCTCAAATTCCTGATCTCCAGTAATCCTCCCACCTTAGCCTCCAAAGTGCTGGGATTACAGGCATGAGCCACTGCACATGGCCTAGAATCATTTAGAAAGTTAAAAAAAAAAGAAGAAAGTTAATGAGAAAATTTAAATAAATTATAGTTTATCAGCACAATTACATGCTATGTCTATTATATTAAATATATTCCAAATAATTTCTTAAATTTAAAATAAAAGAGGTAATTTTATTTTATTAAAATAGCACATTCTACTTATATGTATATATAATACTGTGTTTCATGCATTAAAAATATTTGGGAAAGTACAAATAGCTATCTATGTGTATTATAGCCAACAGAGATCACTGGACAGAAATGAAAATCTATCCAACAATAGAGATTTTAAATGACTAAATTTAACACTAGTATAATTTTCAGCCTTAAAAGTAATTTGACTCTCTTCATACCTAATAAAATATGGGAAAGAAAGTAGATGTGTGAGTAATATGTAATTGAAGTTCTAGAGTTCACTCATTACTTTGGTGTCTCAATAAATACAGTTTATTTTAATATTTTAAAAAATCAATTCAAGAAAAGAATATTCAGATAAAATGGTTTTATGTAATTTTAATTCACTTTTTATAGCAATTAATACAAAAAGAGAGAGGATGCGAATAAAATAGAAATACAGGTAAAATTCATTATTTGAAGATTTATTTTAAACATCACGTAGAGGGGATTTCCCCATTAGTAAATATAAAGAATCCTGTTTAAATCTCATATGCACAATTAGGGACAGCAGAGCAACTTTGCCATATTTTGTATCAAGTAATATTACCTATAGGAATTGTTCATTGAAATACACAACAATCTTGACCGTCCATATACGCACAAGCAGGTAGCAGGACACAATGTTCAACTCATCACATTATAGGATAGTGCTCAGTAAGTAGTAACAATGAATGAAAATATTTAGTTCTATTTTGTTACATCATAACAGCGCAAAATTGCTCCTTTAAGTTATTATTGTATTAAAGTAACATTCGTGAATGTGATGCATATTTATTTAAATGTTTATTAGATCCTTATGCAAAGGTTTTTTTTCTGTCTCAAGCACGCTGAATAATATTAGGAACCAAACCATTAGCCATAAAAAATTCCATTTGCACACAAATTCAGAGTTTTTCAAACGAAACAGATAACAAATTTTTACTAGAGAAAAAAAGTAACACGATCGCCATCAGCACAATTTGCTCTATAGAGCTTTCAAAAGTCGACTGACTCAGGCTTGCATAAAGATTCACTAGTGCTCATTAACTGAACAGGGGAAACGGCAAGAGACGAGAAAAAGGTTGATTGAAGAAGACAGAGCAATTAAATAGATAGTCCTGAAACAGTTCTGTGATTGGATAAATAAAATCAAAAACAATGAAGCCAGGGGAATATCTCACAAAGATATTAATAAAACTGACCTTCTGTAAGGAGATATTCTGAAATGTGTAAAAGAAACATAGCTTGAGAACTAGTCCGCACTCCCACTCCATATCCATAAGGCAACCACTAAGACAGCATAAACCATCGAATAAGCAGCACTTTCAGGCTCCAACTGAAAGGAAAAAATTTAGCCAATTACGGTTCAAAAAGGCCAGAAAAGTGAAAATACGAGAAATATAGTTCAGGTTATATTAACAGAACAAAAAACAATTAGAAATTACAATGTAATGCAACAATGTAGAGTTTGTAAAAAAGTTCGGTTTAAAAATATTTCGGTGAAACCTTCTCATTCTAGGCAATTTTCATTCATAATTTCACATCTAATTGCAAAAAAAAAAAAACCTACTTAGGTTATAGGGGCTTGCCATTTTATTTAAGGCAGCTGTCATTAATCCACAGATATTCCAATAGCTTTTCAAAACACCAGCCAAAATAGAAGTTTTAACCTCTAATGCAGGTTTTTGAGTAAAAAAAAAAAAAAAAATAAAAAAAAACACAAACACTTTATTATCATTATTTATCTAGCTATGTAAAAGTTTAGTCTAGTCAATGTTTCCTCCATCAGACAAGTTTGACCAATGAAGAGTAAAGTACTAGTCATTTGCTAACGTTTCTCTTGAATATTAACTTAATATGTGCCCAAATATTCTACATGTTTTGAAATTTGTTTACTTAAAATACATATTTACATAAAATACATTTTTTTGTAATTACTCAATTTTCAGATTTCACAATTAACAAAAATAAAACTTCTAGATAGGGTAAAATACTTCCATTAGTTTGCTACCAGTGGCATGTATCCGAATTACCTGTGGCAAATCCACAGAGATCTGCCGCAACCTCAACTTTTGCCTCCTTGGAAGAAAGAATTTAACCACAGGGCACAAGGCAGAAGAAGGAGAGATGGAGGCAAATTTGAGTAGGAGTGAAATTTTATTAAAAGGCTTTAGAACAGTAAGGAAAGGAAAGAAAATAAGGAAAGTACAACTTAAAAGAGGGCCAAGCAGGTGACTTGAGAAACCAACTGAGCCACTTGACCTCTTAACTTGGGATTTTATATGTTGGCATATTTCCAAGATCTTCCATTACTTCTCCCCATGGCTAAAATCTTACTGGGAAGCAGCTGATTTGTTTCAAGTGTTTTCTTTAAGGATCCTACCTTTCCCTGGCACTAGCTGTGACCCATTATTAGATAATTGGGTAATATTTAGATAAACTGTTAACAACCACTTGACCATCACCTGATGGTCACCAACACTCCTCGTGTGTGTCTGTGTGGGGAGTGGGAAACCTCTCCTGCCCAGCTCATACCTAACTGGCTACCCAATGTAACATGTTCATTTATTTTAATCTGGTGGTGGTCCAACACTGAGTTTAAATTTAATAATATTCCATTTCCAGAAAAGCTTTGAGGACAGGTAACAGTCAAAATGAAAACACTTTCAAGTCACATACTTCAAATTAGAAAGGAAAAGCAATGTTAAATACAGAAATATATATCAGTCCCTAATAGAACAGATGCACACACAAATTACTATTAAACCTTTCCTTTGGTTGATTTACTTTTTGTAGCATTTTCTGGAATGTAAGGAATTGAAGTGAGAGATGCAAAAAGTTAGCATAGCTTCATTAGTCATAATTGGTAAACATGGATAAGAATTTCAAGGTGAAAAAAAGGCTGCCAATTGTGGAACAACGTATTCATTTGTTTTAGTCCCTTCTTTATGTTGAATATAATAAGGAGAATAAATAAATAAATGTGCTATTGAAGAAAAATATATTAAGGCCAGATATTACTTCAACACTTTTGGTAATTTAGTAATTCAGTCAAAAGTACTATTGGGAATTTCCAAATTCTGAAAGAATTTTTTTCACAAGACTAGCACTTTTCAAATCTTGTGCAATATGCAAGAAAACTAGTATTTCCTAATGAATATTTCTAAAACTGATGATGGTGTTAATACATGTTTTGCAAGATATTTTCTACAATTTTGTTGTAATTAGACTGTTGGCCATAGTTTGATTCTTCATAGCTCTTGCTGTACCTAAGTTTATGTTATATGATGTAATTAAAGATGTTTTACTTTGCTAAAGCAATCAGGACCTCCAAAATTATCAGTTGACATGAATGTTATTACACAAGCTGAGAAAATCCACTTTATCTGGCAACTTAAAATTTTTATTTTAAGTTATGTAACATAATTTATTAAGCCTATGATGACTGAGTCATCCCAGTAATTTTAAGAGATAGCTCTCTCTTATATTAAGGGGAAAAGGAAAAGCTTTATCTAATACAAAGTTCTATAGATTGGTTACATAATGAACTTTTCTACTGTAATACAAGAGTAAAAATATTAATACGCCAACCTACAAGTCCTTCTCACTAAATTAGCATTTGAATAAGATATTTATGTTTATTCATTATATCATGATATTGCCAGATAAAATAAGTATATTGGCTCCAAAACAGTATGTTTAATTGCTCATTAACAAAGATAAGAAATGCTTATAAAATGATTTTAATGTAAGTTTTTAAAGCACATATAAACACATTCCAACTATCTAGAGATGACCATTCTCAATGTTTTAGAGAGGACTTCACCAAATCTTATCTTAGCCTGCCAGTCCATGTCATATCAATTTTGAGTTTTAAGTTTTTTTAGTTTAGTTTAACCAATGCTTTCCATGGCATAACAAGATTCATCCGTTATCAAACATACAACATCTGAATCTTAAAACACAAAAATTTTACAGAACCAGTTAAACAGGAAAGGGTGACTTTGTTCAAGACTATTGACAAAATAGTCTTCTGAATAGCCAGGTACCTAGTTCAAATTCAAGCGGTTTTATTAGTAAGTAAAAAGGAACAAGTGGATATGAAGAGAAATATAGCAGATTCTGCCACCGTTGACCTCTTCAGTTATTCAAAACCCATGTTTACATTTATTTCCTTTAGAATAATATACTCACCACTTCTCTGAGTGAGACAATCACCAAATCCAATTTGATTACAAAATTCGTTTCAGAGTCCAAAATCTCAGTCTGGATATTGTGCATTGTCCCAACATGCCTAATTTGGATGATGAAACAGGAAAAAAAAAAAAACTATCACAAGAAAATCTTTATTAGAAAGGGAAAAGATTCAAAAACAGAGCTATTAGTCATCTATAGCCGTAAGCCAACACTATCCTCAGGAATTGCGAAGATTCCATTTGTGTTAGGGAAAGATATCCTCTTGCTAGCACTTTTGAAAAACTTGCCTGAGATCTCCCTGAAGAATTCCCTTGTCTGGGGTCCTCTGTGGCTTCCAGTCCAAGTCCTTGAGAAGTGATTTACTTTCTTTCCTCCTCAATCTGAAGTAGCTTTAGAGAGTATGGTCTTCTGGGCTAACCAATTTACATTGCTCATTTACTACTGAAGGCTGGACTGGAAATCTGGGAATTGTCTTAGAGTTTGTTTGATATTTGCAAGTCTAGTTTGTAGCCGCCAGGCAAAATAAAATAAAACATAAAAATTCCCTGTAAAACATTTTAGATGTTCATTCCACTTTCTTCTAGTTAGCTTATTACACAAGTAACATTTCCAAAGATCTCATCCAGACATGGAGTCTTAGTCTTTCACTGCAAGCCTCTGTAATAAAGTTCACTTTCCTATATTTCAACTTAATGGCTACTGCATTGAGGGTTGCATGAAAAGGCACTCCACATAATACTCTCTGTTGGGGTGCTCACGGCCTTTGATTAGGGCATCAGTTTAATCTCCTTCTAAGGCTGCCACTTCAGCACCATTGTTTGTAACTACTTCACTTTGAGGTACAGGAGTTGAATTTTCAATTCTGTCAGTCTACAAATTTTGAACTTTTAACTTGATTGCAGGTCCTAGACAAAGTATCTGTTTGCAAAGCTGTGTTCTTTTCCTTATCGCTTGCAATGGGCAAGTCTAGCCTAAGATGTTTTCTTTTTTTAGGATTATGCTTAGAGTTATCCAAATCAAAAATCTGTAAGATTTTTTTCCTACCATTTCCCATAAAGCTTTAACCATATCTAACATTGAAAGGCAGCACCAGTGAAAGTATAATCAATGTTTTCTATGGCATAACAGTGATACGGCTTGGATGACTAGAGAAACACACATGGTCCTTTGTCTCGCGCTATAAGATTAAGGACAAGGATATATATGTAGTGGTTTTAGGAGCAGAAAGTTTAATAGACAAGAAAGAAGTAAAAGCTTCCCTGTACAGAGGGAAATGGGGGCTTCAAATGAAGAGGAACCCTGTGTGTAGTGGAAAACAGTCGGTCATATTGGGAGGCTGGAGGAGATGGTGTCTGATTTTCATAAGGCCCAAGGGATTGGTTTGACCAGGTGTGTCATTCACATAGCCCATGAAACAAATTGACCCTCCAACCCTAACCTTTTAATATGCAAATGCAGGTCACCATGATGTCCTGCAAATGTGGTGTTACCTGGAGGTGGCCATGACAACTAGCACATGTGGTGATAAGTATAAGAGGGTGGGAACCAATATGTTGACTGGACCTGGTTTCTACTCGCTGGCATTTACATATCATTGCTTGCCAGTCTGGCTTTTCAAGCTGCTTTCCGTTAGAAAAGAAATGTTTGGGGAACTGTTTCATTGAAAGAAAAATCCTTACCAAGGAATTCTTACTCTATCTGCCTAAAATAATTTCTTAATAACTCCTGTAATATTCCTCCCTGAAGAGATGTCACCCTAACTGCTGTTAGGAGGTTTCTGGCAACGACTCTTTCTGGCTGCTTCCTGCTAGAAAGGGGCATCAGGAGGGGAAGAGCACCTAGGGCTCCTGCTGGGGTCAATCTAAGGATCCTTGGAAGAATGGCATGTCCATGCATGTTTCGATTTGCAGCGCCATTTGGGATTTGATTGCTTCTAGGCAAGAGGAAACAATTTGAGTTATGGTATTGAATATACAAGGCCCAGATATTAATACAAGACACAAGCAAGAGGGGGCTTAATAAAGAGCTAACCAATTCCATAAAAAACACTGGAATTCATTAAAGAGGGATTGCAGGCACCCAAAGCTGAGGCCTACATTTCATTTTCTCTTAACCTGTCAATGATTTTGATTTGATCTTTAAGTACCTGTAGGTTTTCCTATACTAGACTAGAGGTGTTAACCCAGAAGTAGCATGTTGGATTTAAAAGTGCATAGGTACCTCCTGCTTCAACAATAAGGACATCTAAGGTCTATCTATTTTGTGCTACTACTGAGGTTAAGGAATCTATAGATTGCTGTTGTGCCTCTATGGCACCTACAGTTGACTTCCATCCTTGTTGCATCGTAATAGAAATATTAAGTACTGATCTTTCAAGGAGAGGAATGCCCACAAACCAGAATAGACCTCTGGCTATAGAATTTTCCATGCATGGTTTTTCTAAGATGGGATTGTCATGTGCATGCCCTGCCCAGTCGGCCCTTTCAGTTAATCTCCATATGAGGGCATAGAAATGAAAGATCTCTTTGTCCAGTATATCTAAGATAGTGCAGTTTCTAGAAAAGAGCCTGTTAGGGATGTCTCCAGATGATGCTGTCATCTCAGTTGAATAGTGTCAGGGACTACTGCTACTATAGTACATGTTCCATTCCAATGCCTTGGAAAGATTAAGTGTAGCCAGTAGCCACAAGGAAAATATACCCCTGTTCCTTGAAGGGATGGTTCTAAGTTTTGGCTTGTGAGAGAAACTGGCAGATTTTTCTCATATCTTAGAAGTTTTCCTTTTTTATGTACAACAGGGGCATCCTTGGGATAAAGGTACCCATATTTAGGATAGTCTTTTATGGTGCCTTTTGGAATTTGACATGCCAGGTGGGAAGGGTCCACCTGACAAAAGGAGTTCCAAAAAATTAGAGGCATAGTATTCCCTGGCCCATATCTCAGATGATCCTTGTGGCAAGGGCTGTCAATGCAGATGTCTTCAGTTTGCCCACAGATTTGTAGGCCACTACTATTAGCAAACAGAATACAATAGTCTAGAGTTCCCTGAGGGGGCATATTTGGAAAGGTCCATGTGTTATCTTTTACATTACAGTCAAGGTGCTTACTTAGAGCATGCCATTCTTATAGGGACTTCCAACCAGAAGGAGACACTACATTCTGAAAGCCCCCTGTTAGGGTTTCTTATCCTTTTCCATCGCCCTTATTGTGCTTTCCTCTCCAAATCTGAACTACCAGCAACTACTAGTGTGATGTTGCAACATCTGAGATCTCTCAAGTATAGTCTTTCCTTGCTGCTTTTAAAGCAGAGGGAGGCATTTGTTATTACCTAGTCAACTTTTCCCAGCCTGAAGGTATGAAGCTTATTTTCGGGGAGAGGGCTCTTTGACAGTGGGAGCAAAGTGTTCCTCTGAGAGGAGATAGTTACCTAGTTGAAAGTGCTCCCATACCATGTCCCATTTATGCCTGATAAGTCTTTAATGGCTAAAGGTAAAGCTAACAAAGGCAATCCTAAGACGGTGAGTTCTGGGTCATTGAAAGTTTCTTCAGTGTCATTAAACTGAGTGAACTGTTTAGGACGGACCCAACAATTAGTCTATATATGGGCCATGGCTGATATTGTAGGAGTTAAAAGATGTGATGTATTACTAAGTTTGATAAAAAGTCCTAACAGTTTTAGTGATAGTAAAACACTCACGCTTACTTCCTGTTAGTAACTGCTATTCCTGATATGAGGATAATAATTAAACAAAATGCTACAATAATTGAGATTCTCTGTCCGATAATCCACCTTGAGGGTGCTATAGAATATAGTCCTACTGCAAATAGCGAGTGAGTATAACAATTCCCACAAGGCTGTCATAGTAAATAATTGACAACAAATCTTGAGAGGAGAGGTAGAAATGCCAAAAGTATTTGGTGAGGTAGTAGGTCTCACTCAGACACTTATCTTTATTATTTTCAGCTTAAGATCTTCTATTTCTACACATTGATATTGAGGACATTCCTCTGGGCTCTAAGGGGTTGCTCCCTCAACTCTCCAGGCTTTGACTAGAGTGGGATGTATACAGGAGTCAATTACTATAACTTTTATTTCCAAGGGGCTTCAAAGAAGAACAATGTAAGGCCCTTTCAAGCTTGCTCTTAGGGAGCGAGAGAGAGAAGAGAGAGCTTTTACCAGTACCAAATCTCCTGGTAATCTTATTTCCTGGTAATCTTATTTCCTGGTAATCTTATTTCCTGGGGTTGAGCTTTTGCTAATTGTGCTAATTCCTGTTGAAAGTGAGCCAGAGAGGTTACATGCTTAGCTAGCTCAGAGGTTTCCTGGTGTAATAGAAAATGATTGGTAAGGAAAGGTCATCCATACAGCATCTCAACAGGGCTAAGACCTAGTTTTGAAGGGGTATTTCTTATTTGTAGTAAAGCCGTGGAAAGAAGAGAAACCCAGTGAAGATGAGTTACTTGGGATAATTTTCTGAGGTGTCTCTTGATAATATCATCCATTTTCTCTACCTTTCCTGAGGACTGGGTCTCCATTAGCACAATGGAGATAATATTCTATTTCTAGTGCTTTTGAGACCCCTTTGTGTGACAGCTGCCTTAAATGAGGGCCCTCCTTGTGTGTGGGTGGGGAGGGGTCTTTCTTTTTTCTTCTTTCTTACCTATTAAACTTTCCACTCCTAAAACAACTCCACCTGTGTCCATGTCATTAATTTTATTGGCGCAAGACAAAGGACCTTAGTGTTTCTCCAGTCATCAGAGCCATATCATTCTCGTGTGTTGGCTAGGAATCCAAGGTACATCATTCATTGGAGCAGTGAGTATAAGAACGAACTTTAAAACCTGTTCTATCATTCTGAGGCACTCTCAGCCTTTATTTTAAAATCAAATCGAATCAATCAATGAGCATTTGTCAGTCAGTTAAACATATGATTATTGTGGCTGACGTTCTAAAGACTCAGATGTCAGGCTTGTTGGTGAGAACATGGAGAATACCCATGGGTGACTGGGAATGTTGGCCATGTTTCAAATCAGTTTTTTTGTTTGTTTGTTTTTTGTTGTTGTTGTTTTGTTTTTCATGGCGAGGCTTAGCCATTACGCAAGGCTGGGGAGATTTCTGAGGCAAGTGAGAATTTCTGGCCAGGATACAGTCTGGTGTTATTCAAAGGCTTCTGAGCCAGACCCAGCATCTGACGGCTTGCTCTGGGTGTTGGTAAAGAATCCCCAGTTATTCTGTCACAAAACTTTTCTTCTTTTTCTATTCATGGTCTCTTTCTCCATTGAATGTGCAGGAATTTTTACAACCTAGGGAAGTACTCCTGTTAGGCAAAATCAGGAAAGGCTATAGTAACCAAAGATATAGCTCTGGAATGCCATTGCAATCTTCTAGGAACAGAGAGCTCCACTTCAGTCACAGTGAGGTCACTTGCTACTAACGCTCTGGTGAGTACATGTCATTTCTAAGCTAATAGGGTCACCTAGTGGAAATAGAAATCCTCTTCATAAAACACATTGAGGGCCTGCTGTGATACATTGCAGCATCACTACTTTGTATTTCTGTACTTTTCTAATGGAAACTAGGCTTTATGCTACTTCTTTGAATGGGAAAATTCTGCTTTCAGCTATTAAGAGTAACATGTCCTCTGCAACCAAATTTTAGTCTTGATACTAACCCATCAGCAGGAAAATTGCCATTAGGTACCCACATCCCTTTAGGGCACCTACTCTTTCTCTGATTAAGACAGTACTTAATCAGTAAGGGAATTTTAAGTTCGAAAGTTAACTGGAACCATTTTTCTAACAGTAAATGTTTTAGCCTGGGCCATAATAGCAGGAAATCTAGCACATTCCTTCCATTTAAGAAGTCTTGCCTTTTATATAGTCTTTCCCAGATCTATTTTTTAGGGAGACACACAAGTCCCAGAAGTCTAAGAAGTCAAAGGAAAATCACAGGCAAATGATTAGGGCTATTTGGGTAAGTGTGACTGGCCTAAAAGTCTAGTTTCTCTGGTGCCATAGCTAGGAGGGTCATGCTTACAACCACTGAAGGCACATTTCACAGGGTGCTGGGACCCAGGAACCAGGGAGGGAACATAGTTGGGGGGACGCCCCCACTGTTTTTTTCTCTACCCTGGGTCATAGACAGAATGGAAGGAGACTAAAGGGATGCCTTCTCTTCCTTCTCTTTCTAGATGGGTAACAGATCATCTTCAGTATGCACTCCCTGGAGTGCATTTTAAAGCACTGGGACTCCTTCAACCCTGAGACTTTGAAGAAAAAGCACCTCATAGTTGATTGCACAAGGGGATGGCCTTCTTACCATCTTGGGGACAGACAAACCTGATCTGGTAGGGGGATCCTTGATTTTAATATTATCCAATAGTTAGATCTTTTCTGCAGTCAGAAGGACAAATGACTGAGATCTTCTACGTACAGGCTTTCTGTGACCTGTGAGATAACACAGAACTTTACAGGCTCTGTACAGTCAACCTAGTTCTTTTAGCAGCCATGGCAGGCAACCCACAGGGAATGGTTTCTCAGAGCTAAAGCAGATTCCAGAGGAGGAATCTGAGGCAGCTATTGAATGTCCCAATCCTTCCAGTCCCCCTCCAATTGTACCATCAGCTTCTCAAGCTCCACCATCTCCAGTATTACCATTCCCTCCTCCCCCCTCCACACACAATTCTCTCCTAACTATTCAGGAAGTGCCTGATAGAAATGGTGCCACAAAGGTTCACATTCCCTTCTCATTATAGACCCTTAAGCAGACAAAGGGAGACTTAAGCTGATTTTCTGATGACCCCAATAAGTATACAGAAATTTTCAAAAATTTAACCCAGGTGGTATTTGACCTCACATGAAAGTATGTTATGTTGCTCCTGAAACGTACCCTCACTTCGGCTGAAAAGCAGGCAGTTCTGCAGGCTGCAGAAAAATGCAGAGATAAGTAACATGTCTCCTATAGCAGACAAAGGAGAAAAAGAGGAGAAAGGGAAGATTAAAAAAAAAAAAAAAGCAGAACTCCATTCCCACTAAGAAGAGAAACAGCTCTGGTAGACAACTCGGATTGGAATCCCAATAACTTAGGAGATGAATGGAAAAGGAAGGACTTTTTAAGGTGCATATTAAAAGGCCTACGAAAACCAGGGCCGAATCTCTCATTTACTCTAAACTGTCCGTGATAGATCAAAAATCAGATAAAAATCCCACAACCTTTATGGAAACGCTGAGAGAGGCACTAATAAATCATACCTCTTTATCCCCTGATACATTTGAGGAACAGCTTCTTCCGAAAAACAAGTTTATTACACAGGCAACTCCTGATATTAGAAGAACACTACAGAAGCAAGCTATACGACCAGATAGCACCCTAGAAAACCTCCTGAGAATAGCCACTTTGGTCTTTTACAATAGGGATCAGGAGAAGGCCCAAGAAAAGGAGAGGAAATACAAGAAAAGAACAGAGGCTCTAGTAACAGTGTTTTAAGCTTGCAAAGTCCAGGATCCCTAAGGTGCATCCACTAGCTGTTATTGATGTGGCAAATAAGGTCATTTTAAGAAGGAATGCCTAGGCAGCAAGATGAAGCCGCCTCAACCTTGCCCAGCCTGTGGCAGAGAACACTGGAGATGGAACTGCCCTGGAGACAGAAGTCACTGGGTTCAGAACCAGTCTCACAGATGCTCCAGCAGGACTGATGGGTCCCGGGGCTCAAACCCCTGGCTCCAGTGACTCACACTGCTATTACAGCACGGGAGCCTTTGGTGATTCTGGAAATTGAAGGAAGAAAGCTGGATCTCCTGCTAGCTATTAGAGCCAGTCTCTCTTCTCTCCTTTCTAATCCAGGCCTTCCCTTTTCCCATACTACAATCGTAAGTGGTGTCTCAGGAAAAATTCTAACCAGATATTTTTCTCAATCTCATAACGGACTGGGGGGAGGGACCTATCACTTACACACGCTTTTTAAATCATTCCTGAGACTCCCACTCCTTTATTAGGTAGAGATATTCTAGCTCTCATGGGGGCCAGCATCCTCACAACACAGAGCAAACTCTTCATCTCCTCCGATGGAAACTAGTGTCATTACTCTGGAAGTATGGATAACTCAAGGAACAAGACTTTGAGCTATAACCACTAGGCCAGTCCAGATCCATCTTAAGCATCCTATTTCTTTTCCTAACCAGAAGCAGTATGTCCTAACGCCAGAGTCTAGGAAAGGGCTAGAAGCCATTATTAATAACCTATAAATGCACCTGGCACACAAGGTGTCAAGGAGAAGAGTATGGAAACCACCATGTTTGATGGACCTGGTTTCCGGTCACTGGCATTTGCTATCAATGCTTGCTGATCTGGCTTTTCAAGCTGCTTTCTGTTAGAAAAGAAATGTTTCAGGAGCTGTTTTATTAAAAGAAAAGTCTTACTGAGGACTCCTTACCCTTTCTATCTGCCTAAAATAATTTCTTAATAACTCCTGTAATAACAAGATTCACAAGCTATAAACCTAGTGTATCTGAATCCTATAAAAGAAAAATTTCACCCAACCAGCTAAACAGGCAAGGGGGACTTTATTGAAGACAATTGCAGTAGGGTAGAGATTGCACTCAACTCAACTGGAACAAAATCAGGAAGATTTTTAAACCCTGAGATGAGCTAATGAAAAGTACTGAAGAACATTTGGAAGAGGTGGATAAGTGTGATTAGGCCATCTGTGTTTGCTAATTGACTGTCATCATAGTTAGGCTTCTACTTTTCCACAGAAATTGGGACATAGGAGCCTATCTTTCTTGGTAATTACATTTCAAAGTGATGTCCATCCTCCCCAGATCCTTGAAAGACACATTCCTAGGTCGTAGAAGATTTACATCTCAAAGGGGTAAAGACAGAAGTCACAATTGAAATTTCTTTTCTGAAGGAAATGCTCTACAATGAGGAAGGTCAAGGATCTATAGTTACGAAGGAACCTATCTAAAGTTTAGTCAAGTTGAGGTGAACATCAAGGCTGTCTTTGTCAATCCTCAGTGTTGTCAAGCCACAGTGCCCAACACTGTGCCAATAATTGATTTTTAGTTTTGTCAGAAGCAGCACACAACTTTCAGTTGTCAATTACTGTATCAATATTAGAATTAGTTTTTTCATACAGTAGAAAATCATAATTAATAGTGACTGAAGATACAAGGTTTTATTATTTATTTTTAAAAATCCAGCAATCAGCAATCCAGGGTTGATGTGCCAGATCCACTAATGTGTGAGAAGTCAAGCTCTTCATAGTGTTTTCCGCTACTTCCCTTAAGTTTATGACCCTTTTAGCATGATTTAAGATGCCTGCAGAAGCTCCAATCACTATTCTACTTTCCAACCCATAACAATAGGAGAAAAAAAGGAAAACTAAGGATACCATTCCCTTTACAGATATTTTCTGAAAGTTTCACAAACCAATTCCACTAACATTCCATTTGTAAAACTTTGTTCACCCAGCTGCAAGAAAGACTGAGGGAGATGGTTTTATGAACATAGCCTAATTTGGTGGTTCTATTGTAACTGATACACAGATTCAGTCACTTGCCACATGAGCAATCCAATTAACAAGAATGAAATCTGGTATGAACAAAGTGACTTTATTCCAAACTTTAGCTTAGGGTAAAAGGACAGCTTCTTTCCTTTAAGGGCATTGCTTCACTTTAGGGGCAAAAAGCTGGGGATTTTAAAGGGGGATTTGGCATGAGCAGCATGCAGGGCAGGGAGTGAGCAGGTGCAGGATCTACAGAACTCACTTTGGTGCCTTATCTACAAGGGGACTGAGCTGGCACCATTGTGGCAGAGCTAAGTTGTAAAGTGCCATCTTCTCGAGATATTCTCCAGGTAGGAGAAAGTTTTATCATGAGTACACTTTAGGTTTTAAATTGACTATTATCTCTTGAGGCAATCTCCTGGAAGGGGAGGTTCCCATCTCCTGAGCTTCTAAGTAAGCACATGGTTAGATAAACTTGCCCTGCAAGGAATGTCTGGTAAAAAGAAGGTAAAGGTTGTAGTTGCTCTCTAAAGAGCTAAGTTAGTGGGGAACAGGGGAAAGGAGGAAAGAGAAAAAATAGAAAATATAATAATTATTTCTCTTTCTCTTCCAAAAATGGGGTACTCAGTTACACTATTACTGAGAAAGAAAGAACAAATTAGATTTAGGTTAACTAACTCATTCTGATCCATATTTTAAAGATATGGTTCTCTCTCTCTTTCAAAACATATACACATAATCATGTAACACAATACTCACATGTTTCTCTTTCCTTGTTTCTTTTGAATATATATTAAATTTAAAAATAAATTTGAGTTATATTAAATAATGCATTTACATTTTTTTTCCATTACTTTATAGAGGTAAAAGGAACTTTCTTCCTACATCCCAAAGGTTTGAGAATTTCAGTCTATAAGCAAATTGACAACAAACAGATCAGCAAACTTATTAATGTGCAAGTGTATGGAAGTCATACAATTATAAAATTCAAAGAAGGGCCAGATGAGTGAAACTTAAACACCCTTTTCATATGGGGGAAAGAAGTAGGGAATATAGACATTTTTAAAGTAAAAGTAAGTAATTTTTAGGGGACATGAGTGGGCCTGAAGATCATACAAGAGCCTGGGACAAGGTTCTTCTGGGATCTGGAAGAGGTAGTGACAGTTTATGGGAAGGTGGGTGGTGGAAGTGCACTGAGAACAAAGGTTGCCTGACACAGATAAAGCCTCTCAGGTAACAACCCTCAGAATAATAGATAGAAAGTTGTCTGGCTGGGTATAGTGACAATCTTTAGTTTCTTGTTATTTAATTAATGTCCCTTCTTTAATGAGGTATAAGACAGGGGATGAAAGGCAATTGTGTTGGCAATTGTGTTTCTTTTGGAAGAACTTCCTTCATTCCTATAAAGGAAATTCAGAGAGAGCTCCACCCTTCCACTGGGGAGGAAGCAAGGGAAAGTCAGAGACCTTGATTCTGAGGCAGCTTCTAAGGCCTTTCAACTTTCTTTAATTCATAGTGTTCAGCATGACAAAGTGCCATACTTTGGGGTGTCATTTTCTATGGGGTGTCATTTTCTGAGCCACAACAACTTTACATACTTATCAATTATTTGTTGTGAAAACAGATAAAATCTCTTTCAACAATTTTCAAATTCACAACACATTGTTACTAACTATAGTCATCATGTTGTACAATAGATCTTTTGAATTTATTCCCCTGAAATTTCACATCCTTTAACCAACATCTCCCCATTTACTCTCATGGTCCTCAGCCGTTGCTAACCACAATTCAATGCTCTGCTTCTATGAGTTCAGCTTTTTTAGATTCCAAATATAAGTGAGATCATGCAGTATTTGTCTTTGTGTGCCTGGCTTATTTTGCTGTCCATAATTTTATACGTATAATTGATTTTCAGTTTTTTTAAGTGTGCTAAATTTGTGTATGGTTTTTATGATAGCATTATATTTTCTTACAACTATATAGCTATTACAAAATACAAACATTTATTACCTTGAGCAAGAATATATGTGCTATTTTTTAAATTTAATAAAAATATTTTACTCCACATTGTGAAATTCAACCATTTTAAATTGGGGTTTCTCAAACTTCAATATGTATGTGAATCACTCATGTATGTTATTAAAGTGCAGATTCTGAGTCAGTATTTCTGAAGTAGAGCCTGAGATTTTGCGTGTGTAACAACGTGCCAGGTGATGCTAATGCAGCTGTTTATGGGCCATACTTCAAACAACAAAAGTGCTAAATAATAACAATTATTTATGAAAAGGTTTAATTTGCACTAATATAATTTCTTTTGTCAAATGTACTATGGAATATAAAGGATTTAAGACCCCTTTTCTCATCCAATTCTCCCTGCACTACAATACATGCTTTGTTTGTTATTATAATACTGTTTTACAGATTAAGAAAACAAGGCTCAGGAACCTGAGATGGTTTAAACATAATCACAATATAAAATGTATGCGTTCTTAGTTTATAAGGACTGTCTGTGTCCCCACCCAAATCTCATCTTGAATTGTCATCCTCATAATCCCCATGTGTCAAGGAAGAGATCTGGTGGGATAGGATTTTGGGACGGTTTCCCCAATGCTGTTCTCATGATATTGAGTGTGTTCTCATCAGATCTGATGGTTTTTTAAGTGTTTGTTCCTCCTTCACACACTCACACTCTCTTCTGAGGCCTTATGAAGAAGGTGACTTCTTCCTCTTCTGCCATTATTGTAAGTTTCCGGAAGTCTCCCCAGCCATGTGGAATTGTGAGTTAATTAAACCTCTTTTGTTTATAAATTACCCAGTCTCATGTAACATCTCTATAGCTGTGTGAAAACAGATTTATGTACTATTGATTTTCTAACTGTAATCTATCTCATTCTAGCAAGCAAAAACTATAAGCAAATGAAAATCATGCCACATATTAAAATGTGTTTATTTATGTCAGTATTATTCTTAGTATAATTCATCTCATGTTCCTTCATGCCAGAATGGCCTTGAGTAATTTTCTTCTATGTTCGAAGAATAAAAATATAATATTTCAGCCTTTACTAGAACAATATGTGGGTATATGTAAATATCTCATATGTGTATATATACCAGATTTTATGTGTGTGTATACATATGGAAAAATCATTTTAAATTCTGATATAGAACTTAAAATCTTGAATGGCTATTGCTGTGCATAATGTAGCAAAAAAGATAGAACAATATATAAAAGAGAGGGGTGGGGGTTAAAAACAATCAATGCTAGATCAGGCATGCTGACTGGGCATTATCTGAAAATAGAGATTCTGTACCAAATATTATTTTATACATTGGAATTTTAAGATTTTCTAATTCTTATCTACTCATTGAGGAAAATTATTTATAAAAGAAATAAGCTTTCAAAGTTTAAGTGAATACACCAAGAGCAGAATGACCAAGACTTGTGGGACCAAAATTAAAGACTTACAATAGGATTAAATTAAAACTATATTAGAAAGTTTTAAAATATTTGATTGGCACTATTTTTTAAAAAACTGGTAATAAAACAAATAGAAAGTAAGAAATGTACATTAATTACTACATATCGCTAGAATTAATTAAGACTCAGATAGTGTTTGAAACATTTTTGGGGACAATACTGTCCAGAGTGACATTATTAGGCAACCTGTGTACAAATGACATGTTACATGAAATATGGAATACTGGCTCCCCTGTCATTTTCTCTGTATCATTGCATATCTATTCTAGGCAGCAGAGCCTGCCAAATTAGCAAGAACTATGTGTTTATTTGCAAAAGATATGTGGAAAGAAGAAGAGACGGACAAGTGGGTTGTGTAATCAACTCTGAAAAGTATGAACATTTCCAGAGTGGCTGTCGCCACTCTGCAATGAAAGAGAAAACAGGATTAAAATTGTTAGCAAAACTATTTTTTTGTGGTAAAAGACTTTCCTTTCTTTTTTCTTAATAAAAGACAGTGCAATGAAATAGTTTTAGCATTATATTATGTCCCGACCTGCAGGACAGTCGAACGGGCCCTGGAAGGGGGAGTGGGAATGGAGGAGACAAGAAAACACGAGAAATGAAGACAAAACAAATAGCCTGATCAAGTCTCGTTTAATGGTGGCAGTGCAATGCCTTATATAGGCTGGCAGAGGAAGAGGTTGGGCCAGGACGGTGACAGGAGGCTGGGCTTACTCAAATTACAATCGCGCATGCCCCGTGGGTTTGTACTTTTTCCCGGGCGCGGGATCGCACCTGCGCCCTAGGCTGCATATCTTCCTGGGCGGGAAAATGTTTGCGCGCGCGCGGG
>NW_016812293.1:1058348-1083116 GCF_001698545.2 Rhinopithecus bieti | reverse complement strand
TCTTCTCAAATTACAATCGCGCATGCCCCGTGGGTTTGTACTTTTTCCCGGGCGCGGGATCGCACCTGCGTCCTAGGCTGCATATCTTCCTGGGCGGGAAAATGTTTGCGCGCGCGCGGGAAAGGTTGGCGCGCGCGGGAACAGTTTAGGCGCGCGCGGGAAAAGCTTTGGGCGCGCGCGGGAACAGTTGAGGCGCGCGCGGGAAGGGTCCGCAATAAAGAACCCGGAAATGTGCCGTCTTGTCTCCGCTTTGCGGAGATCTAGCAACAGAGGTCGGGTAATTCCGGGCCTCATGGCTCCGGACAATATTAGATTTTCAAAATATGACAGTTATATTATACCATTTAAAAATTGTGCTCCTGGAAATGGGGACTTTGGGATTACAGAATTTTCATTTTAAAAAAATTTCATTTCAGATAGAGTTTATTTTTAAAATTCATACTTTATGTTTCTGACACTTGTAGTATTTGAATTTTGTAGCAGACTTTTAGGTGCTGGATAAGTAAGAAATAAGCAGATAAAGAGAACTCCATGTTTAATTTCAAACTATCGATAAACAAGTATCCAGAATCAAGTGGACTTATGGACTCGTCATTTGTTTACATATACATATGTAACTTAATTAAATTTAATAATTACATATCCATATGTAGTTTAATATTACTAATATCATAATTTAACAAGCAAAAGTTCAGAAACAACTCGCTTTACATTAAGATGCCATCTTCAGTATAAAAATTAAAATATAAGTGTGTGATATCAGAATACAAGCATTAATGAGGATTATAAATAATAAAAGCTATGTTTAACATCAGTTTCTAAATCTTGAAGAAAAAAAAAGGTTTTTTTCTCTGATATGCAGGACCTCAACCTGTAAATTAGATCTAAAGCCAGAGATAATTTCATCTATTTCTTGATACACTGTATAAAATAAATACTAACGCTGTTAATTGTTGAAATCAATCTGGATTTTTGTATTTTTATATAGATTTGCTTTCTTCTAAGAACATAGATGATACAATTGCATTATAGCACTTTAGGATATTTATTTTCTTTAGAAGAGGTTCTAACTACTCTCTTAATAAGTATTCTAGTTGTTTCCAATTTTGTTCTTGAGGGGTTTTTCTAAGTAACGAGTCTATTACATATTTAATTAAATATATTGTCCCTCAATATTTAAGTATCTTCACTAAGAATGTATTATTAAATTCTATACATTTGGTTGTACTGATACATTTCAAAAAACTTTTTATTTTAGGTAACATTTTCTTCTTAACTTTCACTAGTTCCACCAATATTCTTCTTACATTTCTGTTTGACATTAGAAATTTTAGTCGATAAGTAGTTTCCTCCTCTCAAATCAGGCAATACTCTCTTTATATATAGATGCACTTCAAATGACCAATTAAATTAAGAACTCATTCTGGGAAATTGGGTGGAACTATTATGTAGCGTGGGAGGTTAATACTACGTTCTTGTTGAGAAAATGTCAGAGTTGAGCACATCGTGTTACAACCCTTATTTTGGTCAGCAGCTCAGCATGCAAATCCAGATAATGCTAATGAATATTTACAGGTGATGGGCAAAGGAACATTGGCACCAGGGTAGAAAAGAGACAAAACTGATCTTCACTGCTACTATGAAGAAAATAATACCTGCAACTTAAGGGGAATGAATATAGTGATGCATTTATTCACTCAAAAATATTTAATACATATATGCTTATAAATAATACATGCTTGACTAGGTGATTCTACATCTTACAAAATATAAATATTATGTAATAGCATAATATGAGAAAATATAATGTTCATACAATTTCAACCTAAAAGGGATTTTTTTTTTTTTTTCTTCTTCCAGACAG
Source organism: Rhinopithecus bieti (assembly GCF_001698545.2). Taxonomy (NCBI): domain Eukaryota; kingdom Metazoa; phylum Chordata; class Mammalia; order Primates; family Cercopithecidae; genus Rhinopithecus; species Rhinopithecus bieti. Next base: position 1,081,252 of record NW_016812293.1, on the reverse strand, counting down.
AGTCTCACTGTCTCCCAGGCTGGAGGTCAATAGCACAATCTAGACTCATTGCAACCTCTGCCTTCCAGGTTCAAGTGATTCTTGTGCCTCAATCTCCTGAGTAGCTGGAATTACTGGCGTGTGTCACCACACCCTGATAATTTTTATATTTTTAATAGAGATGGGGTTTCGCTATGTTGGCCAGACTTATCTCAAACTCCTGACCTCAAGTGATTCACTCACCTCGACCTCCCAAAGTGCTGGGATTACAAGCGTGAACCACTGTTCTCAACATAAAAGGGGCTTTAAACAGCATTCTGATGTAATCATTTCTTAGGCAGTTGAACAACAAATACCTGAGCAACTCAATAATATTTATTCAAAGACAGAAAAAGAGGTAAAACTAGTTTTGTTATTTGGGAAGAGTCTATATTGCTTAATTTTCTCAACCTTATTCTCCATGTCTCTGCTTGTGTTTTCAGCATTATCAATTAAAATATTTTACCAACTTTTTTTTTTGTTGTTTATGTCTTTGATTTTACTACCTTAACTCTTATTCTCACTCTCTGTATCATAAACTCCTCTGTCACTTCTCACTCCATTTGCTAGCAAAACAGCACATTTTAATTACTTGTACATTTGAAACAAGTTTTTAGTTTAGTAATTTTTCTTTTATTAGCAATAAATCATATCTTCTAATATTAGAGAAATTATGACATCATATAGGGGAAATGTTATCTTGTTTATTCCATAGAGGCTTTACTTGAAGCTGACATAAATTTTAATAAAAGTCTAATCTGGCCAAAGAAGTCTATAGCAATCTATTCTACTAACTTTAGATAGTATTACATAGGTGTTGAATGACTAGTGCCTCTTTTCAGCAATCAGATATTTTAATTTCTCATATGAATTTTAACAACCATGGATGCTTGAGTGAACTCATTTAAAATATAGGAAAGAAAGATATTCAATTTTAAAGAAATAATAGCCAGTAAAATGATGGCACTCCTATTATGTCTATTAGGCAAGATTAAGTAAGACTGTCAACATATAAAAATAATAGCCTCACCAGATTGTGAAAATGGAATGTTAATGCAAGCTTACTCAAATTGGTAAACTAGAAAATTAAGTGCAATTACTTTGACCAAGTTCTTATCCCAAAAGTGAATAGTTTTTTTTTTGTTAAAAAAAAAAACTGTACTCCCTAGAGTTTATGCCAACCTTCTTTATTTTGTATATCCAACCGATCACTTTGAATGAACATTACGTGAACTTTTAGCCTTACACTTTGTAAAAATATTTTCTTTTGTCAGTACTAAATCAGGCATAATATACATTCTTAGAGGATTCAACAAATTATAAAAGTAGCCTCATATGTTTTCCTTATCAGTGTATTTGATCTTTGGCAAAATAATATCTTCTATTAATAATTAGCAGAATTTTAAATTTATTTGCCAAAGTTGGCATTAGAGCATATAAATTAAAAATACACAAGGGTGTTTTATGGAGAAGTGTGCAGAAACAAATAGAGAAGTCATATAGGAAGCAAGAGAATACCCAGGAAAAGAAAACAGAGGCATTGGGCAAATGTGAAGCAATATCAGTATTAGAGGAACTCATACATCAAAGACTCCTAATTCCAGGGCACATCAGTGAGATCTGATAAAAATTCTGTGTTTCAAAATACAAGAAAGATGATCCCACCATAGAATATCTCATTGTGTCATTTTATGTAATTTTATTTTAGAAATTTTACTATCCATATCATTAATTGATAAAATCTTAGACCTAATATTTTAAATATTAATTGAAAACTTATTAAAAGAGAATAGTATCTGCAGATTTTACAAGACTATATAATTCATACAATAGCCATTAAAATGTAATGATATTCTAAACGTATTTTTTAATTAATTATTCTCTATTGTATATAATTGATTTCCTCAGGAATGTGCATTAAATATATTACACATAATGTATACTCCAAATTAATATAGACTGTCTACTAAATTTTTACTCTGTGTAGGCTAAGACCAGCACCAATAAAATGATACTATAATAATAACAACTAATATTTGTTGATTATCCAAGGTCTCAAATGTACTAACATTATAAATCTCGACAATGACTTTTGGAAGTTAAGTGGTATTATATTCCTTGTTTTTGAGATAAAGAAAGAGAGCTATGTAATGTTTAAGTAACAATTGCATAACTATTATAGTATTATGTCCTAGTAATGGGATATAATCACAAACTAATCCATGAAATAACTATAATGTTCTCTCTCTCTCTTCACACTCGCGCGCGCACACACACACACACACACACACACACTCCTACACACTGTCTCATCAAAGCGAAAAGCAAATACAATTTCAAGATTGTATTGGCCAAGATACTATTTACTTTTAGAGTTTTCATAGCTTTTTTAAAGGTAAAATAAAGAGAAAATAACATTTCTTGTGGATAAACATTAAGAAAATATTAAGTACTATAAACCAAATCAGAAATTAAAATTTTATTCATCCATTTCCACTATTTAGGGGTGAGAATCAGGAAAGAAAGAGAGAGGATTCAAAGTAAATAGTATTAATTCTGATTTTGTTCAGACTAGTAATGTTACACTTTTATGTAATTAAAGTACCACCATATAATATGTTATAGTTGCATTGCCTCAATATGGTCTAAGGATCTGAAATATATGAAATAATCTCTTTAAAAGTATTCTCAATAAAAGCTACAATAAGACAGATTTCAAGGGTTCATTCCACTTAAAACTCTTTACTATTTATATTCCATTTTAAACTAGGCTCCAAAGGAACTACACATCAGGAAAAAACATATATATATGTATATATATATATATGTGTGTGTGTATATATATATGTGTGTGTGTGTGTATATATATATATGTATATATGAACAAGATACATTTTGTAACACAATTTTTCTTATTGGTACATTTTATTTATGTTTTCACAATGTAGTTTTAGATAAAACAGACACTTTTTTTCTCTCTCTTTTTTTTTTTTTTTTTTGAGATGGAGTCTTGCTCTGTCACCCAGGCTGGTATGCAGTGGCACAATCTCGGCTGATGGCAACCTCTACCTCCCATGTTCAAGCGATTTTCCTGCCTCAGCCTCCCGAGCAGCTGGGATCACAGGCATGCACCACCTCATCTGGCTAATTTTTGTATTTTTAGTAGAGGTGGGATTTTTCCGTGTTGGCCACACTGGTCTCAAACTCCTGACCTCAGGGGATCCTTCTGCCTCAGCCTCCCAAAGTGCTGGGATTACAGGAGTGAGACACCGTGCCTGGCTCCAAAATAGACACTCTTTTTCCTCTAAATTATTTCAATGGTTTATTGTTAATTAGCATCCTTCTCAGTTAATCATTCCCTCCTTGGAATACATCCTATCTTGGATTTCAATATTTCTTACTCCACTCTTACTCCTCTCCCACATGGGCACTGCTTCGTTCCTTTCCTGGAATGCTGTTCTCTAAAGGACGTGCTAGTTGCAGCCCTTTGTTTTTCTTTTTTCTTCTAGATTTTTTCCCAATAGTCTGTTAGTGGTTTTTCTCATGTGAACCCACTCAGGTCTTTGATGACAATTTCATCTCCATACTGTCAAATATTTCCTATTCTCATTAACTCTGCTTGAACTCAAGATCAATGGACATACTAATTAATACAGCAATTTTCATTTCCATTCTATATACTTTTGTAAAATCCCTCAAATTAACATTTCCAATATGAAAATATTAATGCCTTCTGACCTCCCCATAAGTATTTTTCTGACATTCTTTATGTTTATAAATTGTTGAACTGATAAACCTAGCAGTCACCCTTAGTAATTCTATTTCTCTAACTTCTGCTTATCCAAAATAATTGCAATTTATTGCTTTTATCTCCTAAGTATAATTCTTTATCCCCTCATCTCTGCCACCACTCCAGTCCAAAATACCCTTTCTTCCCCTCCAAACTTTTATAATTACTACCTAACTGGTTTCTCTGCATCAATTGGCCCAGGGAAGATGGGAAGAAAGCATTTCAAAGGGATTCAATGAGTATTCACCTACCTACCCAGGTCTTGACATCAGTCTGAGAATAAGCAACCATGCCCCTCAAACTGCCGCTTGTCTACTTTCCCATTGCGTCTGCTCTCAGATGCTCCAGGCTCCTTCTTTTTTCTCTTTCACAGTTTTCCAAAATTGTCTTCATCTTAGTTCTTTGAACTTGTTCCCTATGCCGAAAGTAACTTGTATAAGGGAATTTATAGAACTAGCTGCTTTTCACATTAGATCTAACTCAAGGCTCTTCTTTGCCACGACTCCTTCACTACCACTCTAAGCAAACCCTCCCTCAATTCATTTTGTCACAATTCCTATTTTATTTTACTTGAAAACATTTTTTATCACTCCTTAAAAGCATGCATTTTTAGTTATTGGTGAATCTTTATTGGCTATCTCTCTCCACTGTCATCACACTGACCTATTCATCGTTACATTTCCAGAGCTTGGAGAAACAAGTAAAACAATACATTGACTTCCAAATAAAAGGAATGCAAAAATACTAACTGCTACATTGAATTACTATATAAAGTTTTGAATTGTTTAGTTGTGCTGAATGCATAAAAAATTTACTCAGAGAAAGTGGGTGGCAGAATCAGAAGAAATTACCATAAGGCACTTTGGTAGGTCATAGCAAATTATCAGATAATCATGCCGCCTTTCCAATGTTTGGAAATAACAGAAAAGTCCGCAGAAAGCATTTTTTGTTTGTTTTTCAAAATTTTATACAGAAGCCAAAAGACACTCGAGGTGGATATTAGGAAAACCATAAGGGGCAAAATAATTTGAAACAGGAATAAAGCACCTTTAGGAGGGTTCTTATTTCACAATATACTTTCCTTTCCTTCAAGCAACCCCAGGTTGCTGTTTTCCCCATCTGAACTGGACGATTTCCTGAGATTAAATGCTTTTCATCTATTTCCTGATGAGTTTCCCTAAAAGATTCATTTCTGAGTTTGCAGGACCCAGCTGAAAGCAACAACATTCCAAGCTGTGGGTCAACCTGAATTACACGGAAATCTCTTCCCTCAATCTCTGTCATCTTTGAACTAGCATTTTTTCCAAATCTGAAAAACTTGTTTCCAAATACGGCTTCTTCTATATAGTGTAACCAGTTCTATCATATAAAAACTAAAACATGGTCTCTCATTTTCTAATATGGTGGAACATAAACATATGACTATTTTGCTATGAGTTTTCAATGCACACTTTCTCTTAAGAGAGAAAATATCACCATCTTAAAGTAAGCATGAATGTATTTTATATACCATAAGTAGCAGTGAAGTCTTCATCTCTTGTCGAGTTGAAATTTTATTTGACTGTCATTTGTAAGCTAAATGATTTATAATTATTTATTTCAATTAATTATTTCTTTACTTACCAACAATTTATTTCCCTATAACACGGATAGAAGAAAAAACCTTTATTTTAGTTCAAAATCTTTAATAGACATACAATGAGTCAAGTTTTCAAATATGCGACTTACATTCTTACAGATATTGAGTTGCATAACCAGACATGAGTGATAACTTCCCAATGTAGTTTTAAAAATGTGAGTTGTTCAAACTGTAGCCTCAGTTATGAGAAGTTCTCCTTGATAATTCTTTCAGATATTAAACCACACTGTTAAAATGTCAAGAGATGGTTCTACAATGGATTGCTTTGAGAACTAGAAAAGAAAAGAGAAAAATAGAAAATAATTCAAGAGACAAAAGCATGAAACTAAAAGATAAGGAAAACAAGAATATATAGCAGGCACAACAAAACCTGTCAATAATTGTTATTATATTTGTTAGTTCATAATTTATAACCAAACAATAAATACTTTCTTGCAATTTAGTATGTTTCAAATCTGTAGAACACATTAGAGAAATAAATACATTAAACTGAGAGCTCTTTATAAATACTATATCTTATAACATTTTAATCTGCATATTATCACCCTATTGGCATTTAAGTATCCATGTAAATTTACACATAAGTCATCATCTGCAAAACATTCCCCGAAGAATCTATTACTAGCAACAACTCACAGATGATTTTCCTAAGTTTACATTACTCAGGGTAGTGTCAAAATATATATGAACTTTAATTTAAATTTATATTTATTGTATAACTCAAAAATTTTACTCATCTTTTTATCCCTGTCTGGAAAACTCCTTATGATAAAACACTTACTCAAACTGTGTGATCTTTTATAGCACATCCCTGTATTAGTTGAAGTAATTATATGTTGCAGCTAAATATAAAAACCTGTATCTCAGAGGGCTAGCACAATTCATATCAGAATTTATATCAGGAAGTAGTATTCTTCCATGTGCCTTTTCAGAGTTAAGGCTTATTCTAGCTTGTGACATTGATAATTTCAATATTCAAGTTGCCTACATTTATTTTGCACCAAATAATGGAAGGAGCCTACAAGTGGCACTATGTCTTCTTCTCACATTCTATTGGCTCCAACTCAGCCACATAGTGACATGTAACTGAAGGCAAATTAGGGCTAACTTTTATTTTCAGGAAGAAAGTAAAACAATTGGTGGAGAGATATTTAATCTTTTTCTGATAATCAAAGCTCCATTAACTCTTTGTCATACTAATAGAATATATTTAGCCTCTTCTAAAAGGAGGGCAACCCCAAGTCACATCTAATCATCAGATATATCAAAGTGTCAAATCCTTACTGTTCCATATTAGGAAACATACAAACTTCCTTTATTTCTGTTTAATTTTTCTATTGATCACTATAGAAAAAGTCACATAAATTTTATTTTCCTACCATCCTCAATTTAAGATGAAAGTATACTTGATATCTTTTGGTTGATAATGAAGAAATTGGTTAGAAGTCAAATGCATTTAATTTTAGTTTATTCTCAAATCTGTTGTTAACCAACATGGAGAATCCAAATTTAATGTAAAAGTCAGCTTCTGTAGACAATGAGTATGCAATATAATTTCTGAAATAATTTTTATAATGGCCATTATAACTTGCCCTTCATGTTTAAAATTTAAAAAAAAAAAGATAAACATGGAAAGCAGAGACTCTTCTAATTTTATCACTTTGTTCTACAGAAAATCTAAATTTTCTTAAGAAATGTATACTGCTTAGGGAGAGAAAACTCATGTTGCTTTTATATTTAACATTTCTCTAAGCATATATATATATAAAACATTTTCTATATTCATTAATCTTATGATGTCCACCTAGGGTGCTTCTAAGTTTAGTGATTATGAATGGCTAATGCTGAGGCTGTGAACATAGGACTGCAAATATCTCTTCAGTATATAGATTTCAATTCCACTTCTAAGTGTACACAGAAGTGAGATTGTGGGATTGTATGGTAATTTTTAGTATTCTATGAAATGTCTATACCGTTTTCCTTAATGACTTTACTAATTTACATTCCCTCTAATAGTGCACAATTGTTCCCTTTTTCTAGACCCTTGACAACACTTGTTATCATTTATCTTTTCAAAAATAGCCATTCTAACAAGTGTGAAGTGATAGCTCATTGTGGTTTTAATTTGCATTTCCCTGATGATTAGTGATGATTAGTATTTTTTCATGTATCTGCTGGCCACTTGTATGTCTTCTTTGGAGAATTGTCTATTTAGATTTTTTTTGCCCCCTTTTAATTCAGTTATTTGTTTTCTTGCTGTTTAGTTATTTATATATCTTGATAATAACCCCTTATCAAATGGATACTTTGCAAGTATATTCTCCCAATGTATAAGTTGTCTCTATACTCTGTTAACTGTTTCCTTTGCAGTGTAGAAGCTTTTTAGTTTGATGCAATACCATTTGTTTATTTTTGCTTTTATTGCCTGTGCTTTCAGAGTGATATTCAAGAAATCTTGTAGATGACACAAATAGATGGAAAGATATCCATGCTAATGGATTGGAAAAATTAATATTTTTACAATATCTGTAGCAGCAAAACTAATCTACAGATTTAATGCAATCCCTATCGAGTTCCAATGTCATCATTAATGCAGATAGAAAACATTATCCTAAAACTTGTTTGGCATTATAAAAAACTTCAAATAACCAAAGCAATCTTAAGCAAAAAACAAAGGTGAAGGAATCATACTACCTGGCTTCAAAGCTATCATAAATATATAATAATCAAAATGACATGGTACTGGCATAACAAGAGACAAACTGACCAATAGAACATGATAGAAAGTCCAGAAATAAACCCATGCATTTATGGTCATTTATTTTCAAGAATGGTACCGAAAACACACAGCAGAGAAAGTTAGTCTAATTAATACAAAGTGTTGGGAAAACCGGATATCCAGGTGAAGATTGGACCCTTATCTCATGCTATACACAAAAATGAACTCAAAATAAATTGAAGACTTAAACCTAATACCTGAAATTGCAAAGTTAATAGAAGAAAATATAGGAGAAATGCTCTGTGACGCTGGGCTGAGCAAGGTAGATAATTTTTTTACTTAACTTGATTAGAGGTAAAAAGCCATGTCAAGAGCAGCAAGTGTTGAGAAGAGTGATAGAAAGCAAGGAAAATAAAAATACATATAAACAAAAAAAAATCTTGTGTATTAAGAATATAAAAGATGGAGCATACCTAGGTGTGCAGACTGTGAGGAGATGTGTGAGAAAGATTATTAGGCCAGTACCTTTGCTGTGTCCATCTCTCCTCTAGGTCTTAATTGTATCAGTGTTAATTCTGGCTGTATTCTTCCCCACATACTAGTCCTAGAGTATGGTTATTACACTCATTTCTTCATGTATACATCCATACTCCTCTAAATTAGAGGTTATCACTCTTTCTTCTCTCATTGCTTTAAGCTATATTTGACTTTAGTTTAACAACTATGTATTCTTTAATATTTTAATTTATATTATGCTCTTTATCTTAACATTTTTAAGTAAGGGATGATACTTAATTTGTATTGCCATAACAATATATTAAATACATAGCAGTGTTTTAATAAGGTTAGATTAATTTTAATAATTTAGACCTTCTTGCTGAATTTTTGCTTTCCGATGCTAGAATAGCAGTAATAGAATAGTAAGTTGCATTCATTACATTCAATAATAACTGCATTCATTTCATTGCCAATGTAACAAATTACAACAAATTTGCCAGCTTAAAACAATACAAATTTATAGTCTTACTGGTATGGAGGTCAGAAATCTGACACAGTCTCGCTGAGCTAAAATTAAGGTGTTGGGTAAAGTTGTATTCCTTCCTGGAAGCTCTAAGAGAGAGTACATTTTCTTGCCTTTTTTAGTTTCTAAAGGGTGCTTGTTATCTTTGTCTCTTTACTGTTTTTCTCCATTTTCAAAGCCAGCAAGTATGGGTCAAGATTTTCTCAAATTGCATCACTCTGATCTTGCTTCCAGTGCCACACCTTCTTTAACTCTTCAGCCTCCCTCTTCTACTTTTAAAGACACTTGTGGTAATACTGGGCCCCTCAAATAAGCAAGAATGACTCCCTATGGTAAGGTCAGCTGATTACTAATCTCAGTTAGGTCTGCAACCATGATTCAAATTCACCACATAACCTCATATATTCACAGCTTCTGGGGAATAGTGTGTCAATTCCTAAGATAGGACATTTTGATGAGTTTTTAAATTTCAAGATCAATTCTAATCGATATTTGATATTTTTATCCCTAGAGGTATTTCTAAGAGAGTCAATATGATCAAAGATTAATTAAACATAATAATAAATATGTAAAAAAAAACATTCATTGTAATATTGATTTCTATTTTTCCTTTTGCTTAGAATACACATATTATAATTTTTTGAAGACTTTAATATTTGTTTTTATGTTTCTATTGTTTTATTTCTGATAATGAAACCACTCAAATTTGAGAAGCATATTAGCAGACTTACTTTACTTCCAAGACTAATTTCCAGATGTTTTAATAATTATTTCAATTCCTCTAACTCCTATGAAGTTATTCACCTGAGTCATCTCTTTTTAAATCTTATTTGAATACAATGGGTACATAAACAGAAAAATACAATTTTGTTCTTAATATAGTTGTTAATTTTTTTATAGCAAGGATTTTTTTTTCTAATCTACCCCATGCCCAAAAAATATTTCCAGGAAATCTAAAATGATTGATTTGTCAAATTTAGTGATTTACATAAGTTATCTGCTTGGGGCCAAAATATTTTCTTCAGGAAAGCTCGTCAAAATCAAATTACAGCAATTTAAACTATTCTTGAGAATTTGTTTCATTAGTTGGAGGTCCTTTGGTATAAAACAAATCATGTACAAAAATATTTTGAACAATTCTGAGATTAAAGGAATTATGAGAAATAGTCAAGAATAGCCTCCCTCTCCCTAAAAGAAGCAAGCTATAAGTATAGTCTGGACCTGGAAGAAATGGTCATTAGCAGTAGGAGGGTCATGGTTGCCAAAAAAGCCGAAGAATGTAGTCAGGATGAAGAAGAATTATCTTAGAAGGATGGTTTAAGATGTGAGAAGTCAGATTACATATAATGGTAACTATGTATGCAGATGGAAAATAAAATGATAATACCTAATTGTTGAATTGGAGAAGTAATACTTAAAATATTCACAATAATAGCATATATATTAGAAATTAGGAGATTTAAAGTGTTTAAAGTTCTTTGTGTTTGGGGAATGAAAAACATAATATTATAAGCTCAATCTTCTCCAAATTTTCTTAATATTCATGCTACATAAAAACAATTTGAGTTACATGCATTTTGAAGAACTTGATGCAATTATTCTACGATTTAAATGAAAATGACATCCATGAATAGCAAAGTCCACCAGAACAAAAGAAGAGAAAACAGACACATAGTAAGCTAATTTTATATGCAATTTGAGAAGAGAATTTCCTCAGAGTAGCTAAGTGTCTTCTGAAGAGGAAAAATGTAAGGGAGATATCCTCTGATGTGAAGGCATATTACTGAGCTATTTCATTAGAGTGCTTTTGGCAAAATAATAGAAAAAAATAAGATAACATCATAGAAAGCCTAGAAATAGACCCATGCTTATATAAATACTTGATATGTAACTAAAGTGTTATTGAAGACTTCTTGATGAACTGAGGGAACTGTTCAATAAATGAGCTCCAAAATACTAGTTCTCTATTTAGGTAAAAGAGGACAATTAATTCCAATGATAAACCTAATAATCAGACATAAAAAAAATCAGTTAAACAAGGATAAAGTCTTAAAATGTGAAAAGAAAATTATCTTAAAACTTTGTAGAACAAATGTAATGAAGAATAATTATATTTTCTTGGGTACACTTTTTTTGACAAAACACAAAAATAGCACTAATCACAAAAGAAATGCTGATAATTTTAACTGCATTAATACTACTTATCTGTATTCATTAAATAACATCATACAATCATGAAAAAATTAGCCAAAACTGAGAAAAGTATTTGTAAAACATATAGTTATATTATAGAATATTTATATGCCAAGAAAATGATATCTGCAAGTGACAATATGGTATAATTTTCAGAAACATAATAATGCATTATAAGTTCAAGGATACCATATATAGTACAGCAGTTTGTAGCTTAAAATAAGCAAAAGCCACCAAACTAAATGCCTTAAGTACATATATATGTGTGTGTATATATATATGTGTGTGTGTACATATATATACACACATATTTGTGTGTGTGTATGTGTATATATAGGTTTTTTTTAATAGAAACTCACAGATATTAAAGGAATTATAAAAATTCAGATTAACATTTACCTCAGTGATGAGGTAGAGGGATTACTAGAAGATCACCCATAACTATACATAGCTTTTGGTCATATACTTGTTCTTGTATTGGTAGGCAGTTTCACCGGTCTTCACTCTATTATTATGTGTTGTTTAAAATGTATATATATTTGTTGAAGGTGTTGTTATATTTGTATCAAATAAGGCCAGGTTCAGGGGCTCATGCCTGTAATCTCTGCACTTTCGAAAGTCGCAGCAGGTTGATTGCCCGAGCTCAGCAGTTTGAGACCAGCCTTGGCAACATGACAAAACCCCGTTCCTACCTAAAATACAAATATTAGCCAGACATAGTGGACTGTGCCTGTGGGTCCAGCTACTTGGGAGGCTGAGTCACGAGAATCACGTGAGCCTGGGAGGAGGAGGTTGCAGTTAGCTGAGATCACACCACTGGCACTCCTACCTAGGTGACAGTGAGACCCCATTTCAAAACAAAAATAAAGGAATTAAAAAATATATTTAAACCAAATATTTTATTTTAAAAAATAAAATAAATCTGAAGAAAGTTATGAAATTCAAGAAATAAATATATTCAATGGTACTCTTAAAGTACATGAAAAGTAAACCTCAGAATATTTTGATTTGAGCTGCAGATGGTTTACATATAGAAAAACAATATGTATAAACAAGTTCTAGACTTTAAAATTAAAAAAATACATTATTTGAGAACATAAGTAATGTTTAATATATTAAGATTTCTATTAACTCATTTTTCTTTTAGATTGATAAAGTTTTGTTTTGTTTTGTACAGTTTCTTCTTACTGTGCCACAATTGAGTATTGTCCAAGGTAGGGATAACTTAGGGTGTCTCTTCTCAAAAGCATGGAACTCACATATGACCCTTTCCACATATATTCAATGAAGAAGTCTCAGTCCCCATAGTACCCAGTTTTTGAATGATGTATTATTCTTGCAGTGTTCAATACACAAAACAAAAAGTAATGACTTTTGCCACTTTCCACTTAAACCAGATGCATTTTATTAAAGACCTCTGAAAAAAAAATGTCCAATCTCCCCATAAATGTAAGTTAAGAATATATTCTAATATTACATTTGTTCATTTCTCATTGCCATTTGCTCAATTATTATATTTACATACTTATATACACATATGTATAACACATATACACATATATATACATATATATTTGTATTTCACATTTGTTTATACATAAAATGAGAAAATAGGAATTGTCAGAAAATGTTTTTCAGTCAGACTTTCAGCATTTTTATGTATATCTCTTGAGCTAAAACATTTTTTATTATGGAGTATCGTTTTATCTATACTAATTGTTTTACTACAAATATTTTCTTATATTAAATAAATATACCAGCTTTTCTGTCATTAGTACTGTCTTGTGCACTATACTTTATTTTGTATTTACAAACACAGTCTTTACATTTTATGTGTATATGGAATAAAAAAGATTTATAAGTTTATTTTGTTTATGTTTTAAAATACAATTTAATTATTTTTTTCTTTTGATTAAAAAGTTTAATCCCCTTACATTAAATGTGACTACTGATGAATTTAGGTTTATTTTAGCCATCTTACAAAGACAGAGTCTTCATGTTTTTTCTATTTTTTCACTTTTGTTCATTCTTGTATTCCTTTCATGTGTTTTCAATTCTTCTCTCCACTATCATACTCCTCTAATGTCCTGTTGTTGCGATGGAAATTTCTAGTCAACAGTCTATTTACAAGTTATTGTTTTGTTCTTTAAAATGTTTTAAATAAAATTGTCTGACTTTTTAAGATCTTATGTTTGTATTTAGTATTCTATACTTTCAGTGAGATATGTTTGGTTACTTTTTTAGAAATTTAACCTTTTTTGGATTATAATTACTGACTTTGCATATGATTTATGGGCAAAAGTCAGGTTATAATTTCTCCTTATTTCCTTCCTTACTTCTGATTAGATGTACATCAGAGCTGCCAGACTCTGTCCTGTCTTTTACCCCTGCTTTTATTTTTCCCATCTCTTCTCAGAGATTACTTCACACACTGCATGTGATGAGTGCCCTACATTCCTGCAGTTCAGTGGCTGTACGACCACAGGCAACATGATTTGCTTTATTGCTGACCTTTGAATAATCTAATTATATTTGTTTAAAGTTCATTAAAGTTTTCTTCCATTGTTTAAATATTTTCTTTCATATTTTCAGTTATTATGTTTTTAATATTTGGATAATCTCTTGAATAATTTATTGGATCAGCTTGCTTAGTTTTATCCCTCTTTTTTCTTACACATACTTTAATTCCTGTCTTTTGCTTTTTAAATATATTTAAACTACTGATTTTATAGTGCGTGTTTGACAATTTCATTATGTGGACCTTGGTTAGTCTCATTAGATTATTGGTCTGCTTTATGTTACTAATGGTGCTGTGCTTTCTCTGAATTTGGTCATTCTTGACTGTGAGCTTCTATTCTTTTATATTTGAGAATAAGGCTTGGTTTGATGGTAATTTTCATTTGTAATAGCTTATGTTATGGTTCAATGGGCTCTTCCGATACAGCAACACATTCATTATACTCTTACAAATAATCTCAGGCCAAATTGTATGAATTTGAGCTGCAGAACTGCATGAGGTCTAGCTTGTGCTTGTAATTTCTCAAGGGATAATGTCTTTCTCTCTCTACAGAACCAAATTCAAATCAGGCGACTTTTAACATTTTACCTTCTCGGAGTAAGTTTATTTCTAGTTCACCTTTTCACAAAGAGTAGAAACATTTTTATGCAGAATCCTATTAAACTCCAACTTAGAGTGAAACTTCTGTGTTTTTCTCCTGTCCTTTGCATAACAAGTGGCAGATAAAACAGAAACTGAAGTCACCAGGGTTTTTAACCTGCTCTGAAGCAAATGAACTTGAGTGCTTTCCTACCTCTCAGGACTGCAATTTCACTTTACATTTAGTTTCTGAGGATCCCTTAGTTTTTGCCAGCTCATCTATGCATGCATAATTTTATCCAGTATGTTTAGTTGCCTGCATGTGAATTCAAAATAGTATTTCAGATTTCTAGATTTGCATAATGCTAGACATAGAAATATTCTTATAGCATGTGTTGGTGATATCAAACTTATGTATTATTATGAACCTTTTACAGCTACATTCTTTATTTTTCACCATTGGCATACATAGTCATTTTAAATAACCCCCTCCACATAAAAGTACAGGTGTTATAAGTCTGTGTAGAATTTTAGTACTTATAACAAGAATATAGAAATAATTATGCATACAAAAGAAAACAAATATTTGAATTTTATACTACTTAAGGAGAAATAAAATAAACCAGGAATCATTAAAGTTATCATTGCTATCCCAGGATCCTTTCTTTTCATTAATTTGCTTTCATTAACCAATATGTCGCTAATTTTTCCTCCTTTGGTTACTCTAATTATTTATAACTGAATCAAAATGGCATTCATAATAATAGGTTGCTTAAAAATATTCAACTAGGTATTTTGTGTGTTTTATCAACAGAATTGATTTGTCACATTACAATTTGTTCAGTGATTGAAATAAAAATATCAGTGCTGGTGGATATTCATATTCTCTCCTCAGAGGTTTTTGAAACAGAGAAACTCCATCTTGAATAGGGGCTGGGTAAAATACGGCTGACACCTACTGGTCTGCATTGCCCGGTTGCAGGAGGTTAAGACACTCAGTCACAGGATGAGATAGGAGGTCTGCACAGGATACATGTCATAAAGACTTTGCTGATAAAACAGGTTGCAGTAAAGAAACTAGCCAAAACCCACGAGAACCAAGATGAACACAATATTGACCTCTGGTCATTCTCACTGCTCATTGTATGCTAACTATAATGTATTAGCATGGTAGGAGACACTCCCACCAGCGCCATGACAGTTTACCAATGCCATGGCAATGTCAGAAAGTTACCCTATATGTTCTAAAATGTAAAGGAACCCTCAGTTCCGGGAATTGTCCAACCCCTTCATGAATAACCCACCCCTTGTTTAGCATATAATCAAGAAGTAACAATAAGTATGCTTAGTCGAGCAGTCCATTCCACTGCACTGCCTATGAAGTAACCATTCTTTTATTCCTTTACTTTCTTAATAAACTTGCTTTCACTTTACTTTATGGACTTCCCCTGAATTATTTCTTGTGCAAGATCCATGAACCCAACTTTCTCTTGGAATCTGGATAGGGGCCTCTTTCTGGTAACACCCTGATATGCACGTGTAAATGTAATAGGAATGCATATCTTATATTAATTACTCAGAGAAAGCAAATAGCACACAAATAGCAAAATATGCTAAGATAGTCAAGCAAGGGGTCAAGTATTTGTGTAAGTTTTAGTTGTCTATCTGGTCTTGGTATGGATTAGCATTTGACAACCACAAAGCTTAATGCTTTTCAGAGTAATTATTTAAACCTTCCATCTTGCTCAATAATCAATCTTTTTATTTATTTATTTGTTTATTTATTTATTTATTTATTTATTTATTTTTTGAGTCAGAGTCTCGCTCTGTCACCCAGGCTGGAATGCAATGGCATGATCTCCGCGCACTGCAAGCTCCGCCTCCCAGGTTCTCGCCATTCTCCTGCCTCACCCTCCCAAGTAGCTAGGACTACAGGCGCCTGCCACCATGCCCGGCTAATTTTTTGTATTTTTACTAGAAACAGGTCTTCACTGTGTTAGCCAGGGTCTCGATCTCCTGACCTCGTGATCCGCCCACCTTGGCCTCCCAAAGTGTTGGTATTACAGGCATGAGCCACCATGCCTGACCCCCTCAAAAATCAATCTTAAACAGATCTAGGCATTTTGATATTCATTAGAAGGGATCTGTTTTGAAGTTTACATGTGGTTTCCTTTTGCCTAAACTACGTTTTGTGAATTATCCCCTTTGTAAAACTTTGTTTAAATTTCTCTAACTAAGATAGATGTAGTCTTTGTTCCTTTTTTGAGACTCAGGTATAAGGAATGCATGACTAGAATTTGTAGTCTTTGTTCCATTTTGAGATGCATGCATAAGGAATGCATGAGTACAACTACATTGATGTCCATGGATAAAAAAGAAGTGGTAGCATAAAATTTTATTCCTTTTGGTTTCTTTTTTCTGCTTTTTTAAAAAAGATACATATATTTGATATCTTTTTTGACTAATGGGAAGGCAAGGAAAAAAGAAACCAGAGAAAACTTTGAGATTTAGAGTTTCAGAGAATTCCCACTTGAGTTTGTTTTATACCATGAATAAAAATATATACAGAGAAACACATATAACATTCAACATGTACACAATGTTTCAAACAATAAGTACATAATATTTGAATACTTCAAGACAAAAAATATATGAATCCTCCAATGCAGGAAAAAAAAAAAAAAACTAAATTATGGTTTTACATTGTGTCTAATCTCTTCATGAAGCAGAAAGAACAACATAGGAAAAAGAACAATGATCAAAACAAAAGATTCTGGAACCAGAGAACCTGGATTAAAATATAGCCTCTATCATTTATTAACTGTGTAACTATGGCCAACTCACATAACCGTTCTGTGTCTCAGCTTCCTCAGATGTCAAATGGAAATAATAATTCCTACTTATATAATAGGCCTCTGTAAAGCTAGTATGTATTAGTTACTGTTACAGTTTCAGTAACTAATACATACTAGCAACATAAAAGTGTTTATTATATAAATGAATAATAAAGAACGAAGCAGGAGAGGACATGAGGTAAACTTATAAATCCCCTATCAAGGTTAATTTAATTCTGAAGAAAATAAAGAGCCTTTTAAGGAACTTAATTTAAAAAGTAGTATTATCAGACTTAAAATCTTTAAAAAGTTACTTGTGACTACTTGTGACTGATGAGGTCAATAAATCAGAAGAATACATTTAAAAATATACCCTATTTTGGAGATTGCTACAGAGGGGATGAAGTACACAATTTAAATATGTTTAGAGAGAAAAATATATGATTTAGTAATTGACAAGCTAAAGGAAGTAGAAGAGAGAGGAGAGGCAGTAGTCTGAGTTGTCTAAAAATTTTAAGTAGATGATGGTGTGATACACGGACAAAATGAGAGTAAGAGCAAGCAGAGCTTATGTTTGAAGATATGGCAGTTTATTGAGTCTCCAAATAATAAGGTAAATATTCACAAATGTTAATATATTCAAATTTATGGGATTAAAACTTCAATACCCTTTAAATAGCTTATTTTTAAAAGATTAACATTTTATATAAAATATTATATACTAAATAATTTAAATTGAACCAATTATAAGTCTAGAACATTAAACTCCATATATTTAAAAAATACATGAGTATAAAGAGATTGTTTTAATTTATTCTTGTTTTAAACTATAGTTAGTTTATCTTTTTAAAGTGATTTTTATTTTGCTATACTCGCAATTTTTTTTTATTGTACACAGTAATGGCAAATAGAAAAGTTATAGCTTGGAAATCATGATTTTGACAAGCCAGGATAAAATGAAAAGAGCAATTATTTATAATAAGGCTTGTGAAATGACATTTCTTTTAAAATAAAATCAAATTCCAGTTGTCAAATTTCTCTTTCCCTATTCTTCAGACTGAGAGTTCTTCAAAAGAACTTGTATGCAAACAGACTGTTTTATTAAACACTTCTGAAAAGAGAACATAATAATCTCTGTAAACCTAGGCAAAAGAGAGTATAGAAGGGTCAGGTTCTGAGGTCTGAGGGGAGTCAGTGGGTGAGTGGCGGGTAGCTGGAAAAACATTTGAATTGTAGACAGTTTCAACATGACTTCACTCTCTGGGCATAAGCGAGCCATATGTACAGCATTAGCCCACCCTTAAACAGCCTATATTCTTACTGCATAAGTCTATAACACAATATTTTGTATCAAAGAGGTTGGACATATCCTCATTTTTTTTTTTTTTTTTTTTTTTGAGGCAGAGTCTCGCTCTGTCGCCCAGGCTGGAGTGCAGTGGCCGGATCTCGGCACACTGCGAACTCCGCCTCCCGGGTTCACGCCATTCTCCTGCCTCAGCCTCCCCAGTAGCTGGGACTACAGGTGCCCGCCACCTCGTCCTGCTAGTTTTTTGTATTTTTTTAGTAGAGACGGGGTTTCACTGTGTTAGCCAGGATGGTCTCGATCTCCTGACCTCGTGATCCGCCCGTCTCGGCCTCCCAAAGTGCTGGGATTACAGGCTTGAGCCACCGCGCCCGACCCCTCATATCATTTTATCTTTTGCTGTGAAACTGTATTTCCACCACCCTGTCAGGTTCTAACTGACATCCAAGATGAGTTGGGCAAGTGGTGGGTAGCTGGAAAAACACTCAAGGAATCACAGATGGTTTTGACATGACTTTACTCTCTCTATGGGTGTGAGTGAGAACCATATGTACAGCTTAGGCAGGATAATTATGCCTTCTACAGACAACAGTGGCTCTGAGCCAAGCACAAGCTCATGTGGGTGATTACCTAATTCGCTTCATGTGGTGTGGTTACATAATGTGCTTATGTGGCGTGGTTACATAATGTGCAGAGTTGTGTGCCTGCACTCCAAACCCACTGAGTCATGTTGGACCAGATGTCTGCTTTGGCCTATTCTTGACTGCAGTACATCCATTTTTCTTACACTCTACCACTTAGGCTGAGGGAGACATAGGCCTGCACACACAAGTCTGACATAGAGGCCTGATACATAGGTTTTGGGCACACAGGCTCAACACAGGCTTGACACATAAGCCTGGGCACACAATCCCAACACACAGGCTTAACACATAAGCCTGACACATAAATTCTGGGCACACAGGTTTCACATACAGGCCCCAGACACACAGGTCCGACATATGTGGGCAACCACCCCATGGTGACTTTATCCCAATATTGAATATTGTTTTATATATTAAGCCAGGTTTTTGTTCCCCTATCTTTAGGGGCATTAGGGCAAGACCCATCGGCTGTTCATGATCTACCTTCTGACAGACCACTAGGTGAGCCCGCAATGGAGGTTTTTCCTCCTCGGTATCAGACTGAGTGGGGGTCTCTGGCCAAGATGGTTGACCCAGGCCTGCATTCACAGCAACTTCTAATTCCTTTTCCAAGCTCTGTAGTTGGGCCTCCAGGTGCCCTGCTTGCCCCTGAAGGTCCCCACTTATGGTAACTTCTCACTGTATTTCTGAGCTTTGTAGCTGGGCCTCGGCACCCAACCTGTGCCTAAAGGGCCCTTACCTGTGCTCCATCCCTCTGAGACTGGATGTGTACTTCATGTAGTGTAGTCAAAAAAGCCAATCCAACTCTTCCAATAAAAGCTTTCTTCGTTCCGGTGCTCTGCACTTCCAGATGCTTCAGGGCCTTCTCCTTGCTTGCAGAGGAAACATCTATCACCACCCAGATTTCCATCAGAGCACATCCAAGCAGCACATCTTGGGATCCTGTTTGTGACACCAATCGTTAGGTTCTAACTGAGGTCTGAGGGGAGTCAGTAGGCGAGTGGCAGGTAACAGGAAAAACAGTCGAGGAATCATAGACAGTTTCAGCATGGTTTACTCTCTCTCTCTCTGGGCACGAGCAAGTCATATGTACAGCATTAGCAGGGTAACTATACTTTTTACAGATAATAGTGGCTCTGAGCCAAGCGTGAGCCCACGTGGGTGATCACCTAATGTGCATCACGTGGCACGGTTACATAATGTGTGGAATTGTGCACCTGCACTCCAAACCCACTGAGTCATGCCATGCCAGAAGTCTGCCTAGGCCTACTCCTGATGAAAGTGCAGCCATTTCCCTTACAGGATCTATGTGACAGTATCACTTATTTTGGATACAGTTATGGAATAGTTCTTACAGCTTTCTGTGTGTAAAGCAAAAATAAAATTTGAAGCCCCTAACTGACTAAATAGATCCCCCATTTCAGCCAAGGGGATTTAAAGAAACCTGAAAACTAATTCAAGTCATGATGGGAAGGGAAATTCTTTCAACAGGTCTCATTATACTCTCCACTCTTTAGAGCTTAGGCCCAGCTGACCAGCATAAACATTAAAATAGACATCTTAAGACTGACAAAACAGACTCTTTGTAACAATAAGATATCAAATTCCAACCTGACTCTACTATAACATCACAAGACACATAAAAAAGGAAATCAAAATATTTTACTCCAAAATGTGTTTCTTTGCCACATTTTGAAGTGATCCTATAAAGTCATCTTCGGTGGTGGAAAATTTGCTTCTATAAAGAATCTCTTTTAACATAACTAGATCTTTTCCCTTCCAGACTCTCCCAATCTGAAGAGATTAACTGAGAATATAGTACCTTTTAAAGGTCTACATATGAAACATTTGCCATCTATTATTTCCAAGAGCGGCCACATATGGGACTTCACGTACCTACTAAGAACCTTGGTTTCCACAACCCATTATCTTAACTTAGACACTCCTTTCTATTGATTCCAGGTGTTTAGAAAATAACTTACCTCTTCCAACCAATTGCCAATAAGAAAATACTTGAATCTCCCTATGACTTCTAAACCCCCACTGTGCTCCCTTACTCTCTGCTTTGAGTTATCTTGCCTTTTGGGACAGAACTAATGCATAAATCAAATGTATTGATTGATGTCTTATGCCTTCCTAAAATATATAAGACCACATTGTAACCCAGCTACCTTGGCTGAGAGTTGGCTTTTTTTAATCAACTATGATAAGCATAACACTGAGCAAAAATGTGGGAAAAGCATTAAAGAGGTTAATATCTTTAGTGTAATACATTCCTGTCTTCAGTTTAAAAGAGAAAATCAAGTTTAAAAATACACACACACACACACACACACACACACTCATTAGCAATTCTGGTCAACATAAAAATGTAAATTTCTAGAGATATTTGAACACAACAATATTTGTGGAAAAAAAACAAAGAAAACTAATTCTGTGGACCTTAAATATAATCAACAGTCAAAGTAGATAATGGAGGTAGAAACCCCGATAAGAAATGGGGAATGATATCTGGAAATTTAACTCCCATGAAGAAATGAAAATGAGCTTAGTACCCTTGTGTATGGCAGAGTATTTCACCCAGCTTCAGTGCACAAACGTGTGATTTACAATACATGACCACTACTCAACACCATTGCTCATACTGAGTAGCTTTTCTCTTGGGGGACAAGGTAGATTATAGATCTGTAAGATGGAATATTCCAATAAGATGGAATATTAGAGCACTAGCTTGGAGAATAAATCTGCAATAGTCCTGCAAGATATTATAATTAAGTTATCAACATATGAAAGTCTTTCTCCCTACAAGGTATTATAATTAATTTATCAATATATGAATATTTTTCTTCATAGCTCTTCACAGGAAGGCCAGCAAGGAAGAGAAGGGTGACAATCAAGTCACTAAAAACAAGAGAAAGTGTAAGAAGACAGGCGAAAAAAAGCAACAGAAAGAATGAATTTGAAGGCTAGCATTTTAAAACTCAGGAGAGACAGAGAAAAAAAGAAAAAAAAAACGATACCAATCTCAAGAAAGGCAGTAAGTCAAATAATTTATTTCTGAGGGAATTACAATTATAATGCAATGTAAGAATGGCAATTTACAAGTGTGTTTCTCAAATTTAAAGAAAATAATTATATCTACAACCAAAGATACAAGATTATGAAAAAACTAACTATATGAATAGAGAACATGTACAGCTGAATAAATCAATATAAAATCAATTATTAGAATAAAATAGTATTAATATTTGAGAAAACTCTAGAGAAGATTCAGTAAAAGAGCTTCCAGTGCACATTTAACATGTATTTCAGTAGTAAAGAGTACAGAAAACAATAGAGAAGCAACATTCAATTGTTTTTTAACTAGAATTTTCCTTAAATGAAAAAATATATCAGTTCTTAACTGGGAAAGACACACAAAGTAAAATAAGCATGAATAAATATAAACAGATATTACATAGACCTATACAATTAAATAAATGACAAAATATTGAAAACAACTAAAAAGAAAATGCAGAATTATTGATAAATAGAAATAGATTAATAAAGATTTATCATATTCAAAAATACTTTACAAAAGACCTTAAAATACCAGCTTCAATCCTTAAAGAAAATATAATCAAAATCATTCAAGACAAATAGTATA
>NW_016812293.1:1038746-1054928 GCF_001698545.2 Rhinopithecus bieti | reverse complement strand
CTTAAAGAAAATATAATCAAAATCATTCAAGACAAATAGTATATAAATATATTCTAAGCATAGAAATACAAATGCTTATCTCCTCTGACAAAGTTTTCTTAAAGTATTTATCAGTAAAAATACAAATGATCAAAGAAGATGCAGTAAATCAATTCTTAATACAATATGAAACAAATCTAAGTTTAAATAGTAGTGGCCAATTTACATGTGATTTCAAAAAGGCAAACCTAAAATGCTCCACAGCAATAACAAATAAGATCTAGAGGCACATTTTCAAATAATTTAAGTCATGTTAAGATTTTTTTTTCTCGATTCAGAGGAGGAGAGATACATTAAATAATTTGAAGAATAAAAATTATTTTAGGTAAATTATTAAATATCAAAATCATTGTCAAAATATGTGTGTATGTGTATTTCAGTTAAAAATAAGGAAAATAATACATAGAGAATGCATTGTAAGCAAAATACAAAGTAACATTTGTAAAATATTATCATACTGTATATAAATATATTATTACAGTAATTTTATGTTAATAATAACTATTAAAAGACAAAGAAACTGATATTGATAAGAAACTTTTGTTGACCTATATTACTGTTAGGAGGTAATTATGATAAACAGAATCTAGCAAAATATGTTTTAATTTTAAGATAAATGAAGGTAGTTGGTGCAATATCAGTATACAACATAATTTTTTTGCTTAATATTTGTGGTAAAAAATTTAACATGAGATTTACCCTCTTACATTTTAAAGTGCACAATGCTGTATTGTTAAGTATAAGCACAATGCTATACTATAGATATCTATAATTTATTCATTTTGAATTAGTGACATTTTATACCCATTGAATTCCCCATTCCCTCCTCCACTCAGTTCCTGGCAACTACCCTTCTATTCTCTGTTTCTATGAGTTTTACTAACTCATATACTTCATATATAAATTTTGAATGTAATTATTCAGAATCCATTCTTCCGTGACTGGTTTATTTCACTTATCATTATGTCTTCCAGATCTATCCACAGTGTTGCATATGGCAGTATTCCCTTCATTTTAAGGCTGAATAAGATTCCAGTATATGTATATAACACATTTTCCTTTTCCATTCATCTGGCAAAGTATATTTAGGCTCCCAAATCTAGATTTGTGAATAATGCTGCAATGAACATGAGAGTACAAATATCTCTTCAATATCCTTATTTCAATTTCTGTGGATATATACCCAGAATTGGAATTTCTCACTCATAAGGTAATTCTATTTTTGATTTTTGAGGGAACTCCATATTGATTTCCATAAAGGCTATACCATTTTACATTCATACCAACATTGTGCAGGGTTCCAATTTCTTTATGTAGTGCTAACATGTTTTCTTTGTTAATTTAGCAATAATCTTCCTAACAAGTGTGAGGTGATACCTGCTTGTGATTTTTAAATTGTGTTTCCGTGATAAATAGTGATACTGAGCATATCTTTATATGCCTGTTTGTCTTCTGTATTTCTTCCTTGGAGAAATTTCTATTCAAGCCCTTTGCCTATTTTTAAATTGTTTGAACCCTTGTCAGATGTATGATTTGCAAGTATTTTCTCCTATTCTGAAGGTTACTTTATCACTCTGTTTTGTTCTGAAAATACTTTCATTTTGATATTGTTCCACTTTTCTGTTTGTACTCTTGTTGCTTTTGCTTTTGGTG
This sequence comes from Rhinopithecus bieti, assembly GCF_001698545.2. Taxonomy (NCBI): domain Eukaryota; kingdom Metazoa; phylum Chordata; class Mammalia; order Primates; family Cercopithecidae; genus Rhinopithecus; species Rhinopithecus bieti. Next base: position 1,053,236 of record NW_016812293.1, on the reverse strand, counting down.
ACGTATAAAAGAAGTCATTGCCTAGACCAATGTCATGAAGTTTTCCTCCTGTTTTCTTCTAGGAGTTTTACAGGTATAGGCTTTATGTTCAATGTTTTCATCCATTTTGGGTTGATTTTTGTGTATGGTGTAATATAAAAGTTCAGTTTCATTCTTCTGCATGTGGATATGCAGTTTTCATATCACCGTTTATTGAAGAGATTCTCCTTTACCCATTGTGTTTTTGGGGGACCATTGCCAGAAGTCAGGTAACCACATATATGTGGGTTTATTTCTCAGCTCTCTATCTGCTCTATTGGTTTTTATGTCTGTCTTTAAGTCAGTAGACTGCTTACATACTATAGCTTTGTAATGTATTTTAAAATCAGCAAGTTTGATGTCACTAGCTTTATTCTTCTTTCTCAAGATTTCTTTGGCTATTCGGGGTTTTTCTGGTTCCATATTAATTTTTTTTTTAATTTCTCTAAAATAATATCATCGAGATTGTAACAGAGATTGCATTGGTTCTGCAGGCCACTTTAGGTAGAACTGACACTTAAACAATACTACATTATCTAACTTAAGGACACAGTTTTTTTTTTTTTTTCTGTTTCTTTTTCAGTGTATTTAATGGCATTTTATAGTTTTCAGTGTACCAGATTTTTGTCTCCTTGGTTAAGTTTATTCCTTAGTATTTTATAATTTTTTATTTTATTGTAAACTGGAGTGTTTTCTTAATTAATTTTCAGACAGTTCAGTGTTAGTGTATGACAATGTAAATATTTTTTATGTAATTTTGCATCCCATCATTTTACTGAATTTGTTGATTAGTTTTAGCAGTTATTTTTGTAGTTGCTTTAGGATTGTCCGCCTATAAGATCATATGGTCTGTATGATCCTCTTACTTTCTGATTTGATTAACTCTTTTTGTTTCTTTCTTTTGTGATGGAGTTTTGCTCCTATTGCCTAGCCTGGAGTGCAGTGGCATGATCTCAGCCCGCTGCAACCTCTGCCACCCAGGTTCAAGCCATTCTCCCACCTCAGCCTCCTGAGTAGCTGGGACTACAGGTGCACACCATGAGGCTCAGCAATTTATTTTATTTGATTTTATTTTTTATTTTTAGTAGAAACAGGGTTTTGCCATGTTGACCAGGTAGGTCTGGAACTCCTGACTTCAAGTGATCCACGAACCTTCCAAAGTGCTGGGATTACAGGCCTGAGCCACCGTGCTCAGCCTGATTTGACTTTTGTATTTTCTTCACTTATTACTCTGTACAGCTTTTTTAAGTACTACTTTGAATAGAAGTTTTAAGGCATATGAAAACTGTTAAGGAAAATGAGAACAATAGTTATTGAAAAGAAAAAAAATCCTCCAAAACATTCTTCTTAAGTGACTAGTATGGATTTAACCTCAAAGTATAGAAATAGATAACAGAAACTTCTGTAAAACATATAAATTGACCAACTTAAAATGAGATATTTTAAATATGTCTTTGAAATGTAGAACAAAAATTTTTAAGAAAATAGAATATGTCACTAACACAATCAAAAAGTTTGAAGCCATAGAAGTAAGGATGAGAGAAAAAAAGAGAGAAAGAGAGAGACAGAAAGCATGTACTGTCTTTTATAGTCCAGTCTTGGATGTCCCATAGCATTGCTTCTGCTGCCTTCTATTAGATGAGGGAGTTACCAACTCCAGCCAATGTTCAAGTGAAGGGAACATATACAGCTATGAGAGACACACCAATGTCACAGAAATTCTAAAAGAAGAACTTCTGAAATAGGCTTTATATTAATATAGACATTTTGTGATTTTCAATCTATTTATAACATTTGAAATGTTTGGATGCCCCATTCTTAAATTCACTGGGGTTTACTCAACAGGTGTGTAATTTATTCATGTCTTGATACTTGGTGCTACATACCTAACTTCCTCAACTTTTCTAAATCTATCTTAGTTTATTTTGGACAATAAATCTAAGTATTAACTCAACTACTTAACTATCATTAAAAACATAATTTGGGATTCCAAATGTCAATTTAAATTTCTTGCTATGTTTCTGAAATTAAGAAATTACTTAGCATATACCATTCCTTTGGTTTATTTTATCTTGTGGACAATAATGTGGCAAATTAGAAAGCCAAGATAGTATTATTTTGCTAAGAAAATTAATAAACATATAAAATTCCAGTCCAAAATAAAGTGCAAAAAGTAACATTTGAATAATAATGTTTACCACAATGTACAGGTTTACAATTTGAAGATTGTAACATATTTTAGTGCCTCAGTTGTCATTTTATTCATTACAGAAATTGGCTTCTATATGTCAGCTATGACTTTATTTAAAACCATGACCAAAACATTAATATTCCCACAAGAGAAATTTCAGTCATTATATTGATTTTTATCTTGCAGTATAATTCACCATTGTGTGCATGTTCCATTCGTTTTCTAATTTATATTAACTTCCCTATTTATTGTGGTAAAAGGTTGCTCTTCTGAAGTACTTGGGTGACCTAAGAGTTCACATAATTTATCTGATAAGTCTATTTAGCTGTAATATGTTGCAATTTCTTAACCAGTCAACAGTCTATACAGAATTATGTAAGTAACCATAAATAACTTATTTCTGTTTGGAGATGTCTATTTCAAGATTTTATAAAATCACATAAAATTTTAGGAGTAATACTCAAGTAACTGATTTATAGTGTGCCTTACTTATCTCCCAGAAAGTGTGAATATATCTGTATCCATTTGAGATAACAATTTATAGACAAAAAGTAAAAATGTCACATGATGTACAAATATATAAAGTTTCCTAAATCAGTACCAATCAATTGGTTCTGAACTGTTTACCTTTTTTCAGAATTAATATGTTAGCAATATTCATATTATGCTTTATATCACTTAGTCCTCAAAAGTCTTCACAACGGCAGCCTCAGCGCCACTTTGGAGATTGTTACAAATGCAGTCTTAGATCTCCTTCACACTTACTGATTCAGAATCTGTGGGGATGAGGTCTGGCAATTTGTATTCGTACAAGGCTTCCAGGTGCATGTTGAAATTTGAGAACCAACTCTATATTCATTTTCTGGGTTGGCACTGATTTAGATTAAACACTGGACTTAGTTCAGATTATTTTCAAATCGGGATAAGGACTAAGTATGTGATGAGCTTTTTCAAAGAAATCCTAGAAATGAATTACAATAGAAATTCTTGGCCTCTTGCTTCAGCAATGCAACAAACTACTGTATACCATATCTTCTATCACAAAAGGATTACTTCCCACACATAATTCAGCATTCCTAGGAAATATTTTCCAGTCAAGGTCATTACAGCTAAATAAATCAAATAGTAAACCATTAGTATTTTCTCAAATAATGTTGGTAAGTCTTAGCCTTCTTAAAATCAAGACTAATTATTTTTTGTTTTGTTTGTTATTGTTGTTGTTTGTTGTTGTTGTTTGTTTTTGAGATGGAGTCTCACTCTGTTGTCCAGGTTGGAGTGCAGTGGCGTGATCTCGGCTCACTGCAACATCTACTCCACAGGTTGAAGTGATTCTCATGCCTCAGCCTCCCAAGTAGCTGAGATTACAGGTGCATGCCACAACCTTGTTAATTTTTGTATTTTTTGTAGAGACAAGGTTTCACCATGTTGGCCAGGCTGGTCTTGAACTCCTAACCTCAAGTGATCTGCCTGCCTCAGTCTCCCAAAGTGCTGGGATTAAGGCATGAGCTTCCTTGAGTGGCTTCTAAAAACACAATCACCGAAATTCCCCGAGTTGGACCTACAAACACAGTTTGTTGACAAATTCTTATGGATTTGAATGCCCTTTTTGCTGGTAGAGAATTTTATTGTCATGTGGATTCCATGTTTCCTCACTATCTTTTAGCTTTAAGTGTAGGTCTGCTCTACCTGTTTACCATTTTCTATACCGTCTTCTTGCTTTGCACGTATGCAAAGTATAGTTAAAAAAAACTTTCCCATGGCCGGGCGCGGTGGCTCACGCCTGCCAATCCCAGCACTCGGGAGACCGAGGCGGGTGAATCACCTGAAATCAGGAGTTTCAGACCAGCTTGGCCAACATGGTGAATCCCTGTCTCTACTAAAAATACAAAAAAATAAATAAATAAGTAAATAAAAAATAACTGGGCATGGTGGTAGGCCTGTAATCCCAGCTACTTGGGAGGCTGAGACAAGAGAATCACTTGAACCCAGGAGGAGGAGGTGGCAGTGAGCCGAGATCGCGCCACTGGAATACATTCTGGGCGACAGAGTGAGACTCTGTCTCAAAAACAAACAAACAACAACAACAAAAAACCTTCCCATGTAACTTATTTACTCATAGAGAAAGCTTTAGAATACCACCATAGATCACATAACCAGGTTGAAACCTTTTCTGTGAATTAGTCTGACTCTACCCTTTTTCTTTTTTTAACTTGAAATTATAAAACCTGATTATTACATTTTATGGCATTAATTTCTTAGCATTTATGACTAATGAACCCATTTTTCTCTCAAATTTAATTTCCTAGTTGTTTAATAATCTTTCTTTACCACATCTGAGGAGTTTAGAAATGGACAGGTACATCTGTGAAGCTATGACTTTCATGTAGTTCTATTTGACTTTCCGACAGTCTTTACCTTCCTCTTATTTGTAGAGGTTTCTTAAAACCCATGTATATCCTCACAACAGCCTTTCTCTATCTTCTTTTCTACATCCAAAGTGAAGTAGGTGAATATGATAAACAGTTTGTATCCTCTCTATATGATTGGAAAAAATGTAAAAACACTCATTTGGGGCTTTACTCTTTATGATGTGATATTTATTATACTTATTTCAAGGATGCTCATATTAGACTCTAAGGTTTTCTGTCCCATGACTCTTGGGATTCTAAATAAGGTAAGCAAATGGAATGGCATGTTTACATTTTAATCTAAACATCATTTTGTGGTAATAGGATTTTATTTTAGGATGTTAAAATACGGTGAGAAGCATGCCTACAGAGACCATACTGTGCATAGAATGAGCCAAATCATCCCATCACATTCAATTAGGTATGGTAAGAAAGATAAACATAACAAATGAGCCTGTGGAATACGCAAACAGTTTGAAGGAAAAAAATAGAAATGAGGGAACTGCCAAATGACAAGCAAACACTGGTACTTTGGCAAAAGATTTAAGTGACATTTCTTTCAGACATTAATAAAGTCAGAATAATGGTATGATTTAAAGAGTAGTATTAAATAGAGAACCAACTATTCAGGTTTCTTCAAATGAGATGAATATCTCTTTCCTTGCTAGGTGTTTAAAGAATCATTTTCATATCTGTAAGTGTCATTTCACTGAATGACTCACCTTCTGTGAAGTTCCTCTTAACTCAGTCATGCTCCTATTTATTAATTATTTAGAACAAAGCAACATGTATTAGTGTAAGAGAAATATAAAATAACAGAATGCTGTGCTATGCTGAATTTCACCTACAGCTAGTTGAAGAACATTTTGTAATCATTTTACCCATAGACTAGCTGATGCCCTTTGATCAATTAGTTATTCTATAATCTCTTCTCTAACTTTTAGTTATTGTAGCATTCCCTTGAAAGTTTTTTTTTTTTTTCTTCCTTGATTTATGAGTATGTCTCTCCAAACTTCAAAATACTAGAAGCTAAGTGCAGGATTTGCTGATAATAAAAGTAATACAACTAATACATCATGTGGGTTTGACTATTGAATGAACACATTCAATAATTTGAATGTACATATAAAATAACATATCATGGAATATTTCTAATATCCCTTCAGCTTTCATATTTATTTCTCAAAACAACTGACTTTAGGCCAGGTATGGTGGCTCATGCCTGTAATTCCAGCAATTTGAGAAGCTGAGGTGGGTGGAACACTTGAGGTCATGAGTTTGAAACCAGCTTGGCCAACATGGTGAAACCCCGTCTCTAATAAAAATACAAAAAGGTTATATGGGCATGGTGGCGTGCACCTGCAATCCCAGCTCCTTGAAAGGCTGAGGCTGGAGAATCGCTTGAATGCAGAAGGCAGAGATTGCAGTGAGTCATCAGGCCACTGCACTCCAGACTGGGCAACAGAATGAGACTCTGTCTCATAAAACAAATGAAAACAACAAGAACAACAAGAAAATAATTGACGTTAATAATTTCAACTTTTGTTTCTGTTAAAGTGGTTTCAAATTGCATGTAGTTTCTAATTTTTTTTCAATACCATATTTCCAGGTTTCCTTATTTACAATTGGTTTGCAGCCAGTGTATTGAAATGTGAATTCCCTTTTAAGCAGATTTGGATTAAAATTCCAAAAGACACAATCCTCAATACTGAAATCCCTAAATATCAAAATTCCTAAAGATAAAAATTTCTAAAGCCAAAGTCTCTAAAACTGAAAATCTCCAATGTCTAATTAAACTTCCAGATTGTAATGACAGACTTGGCTAGGAGTGATCAAGACTTCTAAAAGTGAATTTCAAGTTATCATCCGTAATTTTTTTTTCATTTCAGTCCAATAAATGTGGCAGAAAGTCAAGATAAGTGGATTTGCCATGCAATATGGCAACATGGAAAACTTCAATTTAAAAAAGCATCCTTTGTCAGCATTGGCATTTCCTTCGATTGATGAAATTCCAGGAGTTTTTAATACATTAAAGTCACATTTGCCTTAAGAAGCCAGTGAAGTTACTGAACTTCAAAAATGGCAATTGTGTTGTTGTTGGATCAACAGTTTTATTTCAGCCAAATTTGTGCACACAGAATGGATTTCCACAGGCCCAAAACAACATAAAAGCATGGCACGGAAGATGAAAAATTTTAATAAGAAATGCTCATGTTCATTTATAGCAAATCATAGAAGTATTTAGATAAGAGTAGTGTCACATAGAAAATAAATGTGAATCAATTTTCTGAGAAAACTGTATCTTTAACAAAAGCAGCTATTTCTTGTGAGGCAAAAACTTCAAAATATAGTTAATGCTTGTGAAAATCCAAGAGCTCTTATGGACTATCTCTGTGCAACTGCTCAACTGCTCATAATCTATCACTGTAATAAACATTTTCATAAGTCAAATTTTCTTTTTAGTTTTTTATTCATTATTTTGAATTGTCAGTATTATTCTTTACAATTTTTATATTAAGTATTTCACCTTTGTATCATTTCCAATACTGAAAGTATAAATTGTGTAGAGACTTTTAGAGAGTTTGTTTATGCATTTTTTTTCAAATTTGATTCAAAGAATAAACATTATCACATTTACTTTGGGTGTAAGCATTCCGCATGTACCGAAAAATGTTGACACTTTCTCAGTAAAGGAAGATACGTTGTTTCTGTATATCTGCATTTGTGAAAGACACAATTTCTTAAGATCTTGGCTGTTTGGGCAACTCCATAGATAGTGGTGACTTATTGTGGTTTTGCATTGATCTTGTCAAAAAACCTAGGTTATTTATCATGGTATTACAGATGACTACATTTATGAAGTTGTGCACACACAGTTACTAACCAAAGTGATATGAATTTATCCATTTCCCTTTCTGTCTTCTCCCTCTATGAATAAGTTTTATCTGTTCATAACTGTTATACTCATGCAACTGTGATTAGTATACCCAAATGTTTATGCCTGCAAAAATATGTATGCTATTATTGCCTCTTTTGCTGTGTAAAGTGGCAGATAAAATGCTCTGTTGTGCTTTTATATGTTTGTCAAATAAATCTCCTTTTGAAAATGTAAATACATTTATTTTAAAGGTCTCTAAAATATTTTTTCAGAAATATATTTGTAGGATTTTCATTTTTGGGGATTTCAATATGCAGAATTAAGAGGTTCAGGAGTTTATACATTGGGATGGTGATTAGTTCTCCTTTTAAACATGTACTTGTGCCCAACTTTCCTTTTACTGTTTCTAAGATCTTTAGTCTATTTAGAATTGCAACTTCAAATCAGTGGGACTACAATGTTGCTATTTTTTTTTCTTTCTTATATATTATATGTTCTTTTTCAAAGCCTCTTTCAAAATGGAATATTTTTCTCCTTAGCTAACCTGGAAACCATGAAGTGAATCCTTACGCCTAGATGTTAAGCATTTGGATGTCTTACATATTGTCACCTTTATGTATCCTGCAAACAGCTGTAGGATTGCTTAGGTAGTCCATTCAAAATACCTGTTTTGTTCATTAGTGCCCATGGTACCTTTTTACTGTGTCTAGATCCATTCAAGATTTATTGGGTACATACCACGGTCCTCGCCCTCTTGATGTCTTATGCTGTTCAAACATAAGTTAAATATTTTGTCACCAGTTCCCATCACCAGAAGTGTGCTGTCTAATACAAACATAAAATAAGCCTACAGATGAGAGCTTAAAATCATTTGACTCTGAATCCTCGCCCAAATATCATGTTGAATTATAAGCCCTAGTGTTCGAGGTGGGGCTGGGTGGAAGGTGATTGGATCATGAGGGTGCTTTCTGATGGTTTAGCACCACCACCTAGTGCTGTCTCAAAAGATCTGATTGTTTAAAAGTGTGTGACACCTTCCCCTTCACTCTGTCTCTCTCCTGTCCCACCATGTGAAGATGTGTCTCCTTCCACTTTTACTTTCTGGCGTGAGTAATAGTTTCCTGAGGCCACACCAGCCATACCACCTGTAAAGCCTGAAAAACCATTAGCCAATTAAGTCTCTTTTTAATTATGCAGTCTCAGGTAGTTATTTATAGTAGGGTAAGAATGAACTAATGAAGTTAATTGGTACCAGGAATGGAGTATTGCTATAAAAATACCTGATGATGTGGAAGTGACTTTGGAACTGAGTAAGGACTGAGGTTGAAACAGTTTACAGGGCCCAGAAGAATATGTGAAGATGAGGGAAAATTTGGAACTTCCTAGAGATTTTTTAAATGACTGTGACCAAAATACCAATAGTGATATGGACAATGAAGTCCAGGTCTAGGTGGTCTCAGATAGAGATGAGAAACTTATTGCAAACTGAGTAAAGGTCACTCTTATTATGCTTTAGCAAAGAGACTGGCAACATTTTGCCCCTGCTCTAGTGATCTGTGGAACTTTGAACTTGGGAGAGATGATTTAGAGTATCTGGCAGAAGAAACATTCTAAGCAGCAAAGCACTCAAGATGTGGCCTGGCTGCTTCTAACAGTGTATGTTTATATTAATGAGCAAATAGATTTTCTAATACTGAAACTTATATTTAAAGGGAAAGCAACACATAAAAGTGTGGAATATTTCCAATCTGACCATGTGGTAGAAATGAAAAAGCTATTTTCTGAGGAGGAATTCAAGGCAGCTGTAGAAATGTTTATAAATAAAGAGAAGCCAAATGTTAATAGCCAATACAATGGGCTAAATGGCTGAAGGCATTTCAGATACTTTCATTGCAGCTCCTCCCGTCACAAACCTGGAGGCCTAGGAGAAAAGACGGGTTTTGTGAGACAAGCCCAGGGCCCTACTACACTGTGCAGACTTGGGACATTGCCCCCTGCATCATGGCCACCCTAGTTCCAGCTCTACCTCCAGCTATGACTAAAAGGGACCAAGGTATATAGCTCAGGCCGTTACTTCAGATGTTGTAAACCCTAAGCCTTAGCAGCTTCCATGTAGTGTTAAGCCTTCCAGTGTGCAGAGGGCAAAAGTTGAGGCTTAGAAGCTTCTGTTTAGATGTCAAAGGATGTATGGAAATGCCTGGATGTCCAGGCAGAAGTCTGCTGAGGGGGTAGAACCCTCATCAGGAACCTCTACTAGGGCAGTACTGGCAGAGGGGATATGTGAGGTTGTAGTCCCCACACAGAGTCCCCACTGGGGCACTTCCTAGTGGAGTTGTGAGAGAGGGCCACTGTTCTCCAGACCCCAGAATTGTAGGTCCACCAACAGCTTGCATCATGCACCTTGAAAAGCCACAGGCACTCAATGCCAGTCCAGGAAAACAGCTGAGGGTGTTGTATCCTGCAGAACCAGAGGGCAGGGCTGCCTAAGGCCTTGGGAACCCACCTCTTGCATCAGTGTTGCCTGGATGTCAGACATGGTGTCAAAGGAGATTATTTTGGAGTTTTGAGAATCAATAACTGTTCTTCTGGGTTTTGGGGTCTGTAGCCCCTTTGCTTTGGTTAATTTCTTCCTTTTAGAGAAGGGAGATTTACCACATTCCTGTACCCCTATTGTATCTTGAAAGTAACTCAATTGCTTTTATTTTACAGGATTATAGGCAAAAGGTACTTGCCTTTCTCAGATTAGACTTTGGATTTGAACTTTTGAATTAATGCTGGAATGAGTGAAGACTTTGGGGGACTGTTGGGAAGGCATGATTGTCTTTTGAAATGTGAGAAGAACATGAGACTTGGGAGGGACCAAAGGGGAATAATATGGTTTGGTTCTGTGTCCCCACCCAAATCTTATGTTGAATTATAATCCCCAGTGTTGGGGGTGGGGTCTGGTGAGAAGTGACTGGATCATGAGGGTGGTTTTTAATGGTTTAGCACCATCCCCCTAGCGCTGTCTCATGATAAGAGTTCTCATGAGATCTAGTTGCTTAAAAGTGTGTGTCAATTTCCTCTTCATACACTCTCTCTTTCTCACTCTGTCATGTGAAGACATGCCTGCCTCCCCTTTTGCTTTCTGCCATGATTGAATGTTTCCTGAGGCCTCACCAGCCATGCTATGTCTACAGCCTCAAAAAAATTGTGTATGAATTAAACCTATTTTGTTTATAAATTATGCAGTCTCAGGTAGTTCTTTATAGCAATGTGAAAATGGGCTAATAGAGAACTATAGGTGTAATTAAATATTTTATGATAGCCACATTCGAAAATAAAAATCAACAGTTAAAATTTGTTTTAATTATTTGTTTTATGTTGCTGTATATATCAAAAATGTATCTGTTTTGTCAAAGTATTATTATTTTCACTACATTTTAAGTTTGCAAATAGAGAAATGGGCTAGTAGCCTGTATGTTAGGCAGAGCAGTTCTAGAAAATGGAATTCTCTTCAACACCTTTCCTGACTAAGTGTATTTTAGTATAATCATTCCTTTTTTTTTCTTTCTCACAGCAATGTTTGAATAAAATAGAGGAAAACATAAAAGTCAAGGAGCAAACAACTAAAACTAGAATTTGTTTAAATCTCATTTTACCGTTTCTGGTAATTAGTCATTTAAATAATCTGAATTTTACTTTCCTTAATTTACTTTTTCTTCAAAACCTATGTACGTGGTTAAAAAATGAATGCTAACTCAAAACACCTAACCAAACCCATGAATTCCCGTCCTAAATCCATTTCACTTTTGCTTCACACTCACTAGTATCAACAGATTGCAATTGATTCAGTTGTTTCTTCTGGCACCTACTTTCCTGTTTTTAATAATAGAATCTACTGACGTTTATAAATGTTTTATTTCATATATTATTTATTGATTTCCAAACACAATGAGAATGTTGTATTCTTAAAACTGTCCCCCTCCACATCCACAGTTTCAAATTTTATCTTTCTCTCTTGTCTTTCCTCTCCATGCTCCTATTATATTTATATCACAGTTTCTAGTTGAATCAATACATTACATGGACCATGTAAATGTTGTTCACAACTGAGCAAATACAGCATATTTACATTCTTTTTTTGAACATCTTATGATTTTCTCTAGAAAAAAATAATAACTGCTCACTCTTTTGTTTTCATTTTGTTTTTACATCTGGTAATACATCTATTTTTTCTCCAGTTTTCCAGTCTGGCTGGGAGACTTAAAATCTCCACTCAATATAGCAAAGCACATTAAATAACATAACTTCCTTCTATTTTGCTTGAAATATCTTATATTCTTAAATATTCTCTCCTGTTACTCCAATCTGGGTTGGATATTCTTAGAATCAGTTTCACAGATCTTTTTGAGAGTGCCTTAAATCTCTCTTCTGTATTGGATATTTTATATTGTATGGATTTGTGGACACTGTGTTGGTTCAACTTCAATTGGCTATGTTGTTTAGAAAAAACACATGCTCATAGTAGTGTCCTGAACATTAGTGCTTTGGTGCTATATTAGTTTTGAGAACTAAGATGCTGAAATTATTTTATTTTTAGAAATAAGGCATTTTAAAAATGTAGATGGGTATATACCAAAAATGGTGAATGAGTCTGGTCCTTCATTCAGCCCCCCATTCTCAAAATGTAGTAGAATGCAATTCTTATCTTCTGAGAGAGAGGGGCCAAGGAAGAGGATGGTAAAGCTCTCAGTGTATGAAAAAGTAGGCAACATTTTCTCAGGTGGAAGGCAGATACACTGTGATTTCCAATGTTCTTATTTTTCTCCTGGCTCAACTGGAAAATGAATGAAACCGACACTAAATAACCTGCATTTCTTAGAATTTCTCTTTAGCCATAGCAATTAAATAGCCAATGGACCAAGAATCATCTCCACTGGTCTTTCTAACCAGAACTGACAAACACCATTATGTGACTCTAACAAACACCTGGGACCAAAGATTAGGGATACATAGCCAGAACCTAGAATTTCTAGATAGAGTTCTGAAGACTTACCCTTACAACTTTACATTTTATGGGATGTAAGTTTTTGAATTACATTAACATGTTATTATGAAGATTTTACACAATTATCTTCACAATTCAATCCTTTTGGGAGATTAAGTATAGAAAACTACATTGGAAAGAATTTTTCTTCTGAAGTTGAAAGCATTTATCTATTGTGCTCTAACTTCTAGCATCGCTGTTGTAATATCTGATGGTATTTGGATCCTAGTTCCCTTTTGTGTAACTTTCCTCCAGTTCCTGAAAGGCTTTAGAACTTTCTTTTTATCCCCAGTCCTCTGAAAGGTATTGATGACTGACTGAGACATCTTTTTCATTCATTGTGCTAGGAATTCAGTGGGCTTTTAAATTCAGAAACTCACAAGCTGAGCTGAGATGATTTTCCTTACTTCATTTACCTCATCTACTTTCTGGAAATTTTTTTCAATCTTTTTTAACCTTCTACTAAAATTTTGTTTTCTCCTATTATTTTCGAAAATTTTAATAGACTTTTAATTCTCTGATTATTCATTTGAAATAATTGCTATTCTTTCACTAAACCAGTATTTTTTTTTTCATTTATAGTTACTTTAAAATGTTTTCTTTGTTACATGTAATTTGCTTATCTTCATTTTACAGACCCTCCCTCGGTGTGTGAAGTTCAATGTATATATAGCCAGATGTAAGAGAAAACCACTAAAAAAATTAACTAGAGAAGATAGATGAATGAGCTGCACTTTTTGAGAAGTGTAGAGTCATAGACCAGGATACAGAAGTTTTGTTGGAAGCCCTTAGGCATTACTGCAGAATTTCTCTGTTTGCCAGGTTTTAGAGAGGAATTATCTAACATCTTGCCTAGTTAGTATAAATAGGGTAGCTATTATTCTGGAAGATGAATTAGAGAAATGGTGTGAAGGTTTTAACTTATTTCTCTTAACTTTGGTAAAGAGTAACCCCAAACCTCATCCATTTTAACATATGTGAGTCTATAAACTCTTGCATTTTGTTTTTGCAGAAAATAAAACTTCATCCTCCTACTTGGGTGGGAGACAGATGGTTGCCTACTTGGTTTGGAGAGAGAGGTGAGAGTCTAAATATTCTCTATACTTTATTTTCAAGCAGTTATTCTGCTTTTATTCTCATTTTTCACAATCTAAGTATCTAGTAATTCTGTTTTTTGGGGACTTTCACAATCTGCTTGATTTTACTTGGCTTCCTTCACATGAGCATCTTCTTTAATTGGCATATAACTTTCAGCATCTCTTACTCTGAAAATGTTAGCATTTACCTATTTGAATTTCATCTTACAAATTGTGTTGGTTTTCTTGTCTTCTATAGTCTCTTCCCTGTGCTTTGTGCATTTCGTTTTTATCTATTTATACATGATTTATACCATGATTGATTATGACTTTGTAGGAACCTTCCAAGAAAACAGAGATAAATTATTTCAATTCTTCATGTTTAAGCAGGAACCTCAAGTTCTTTAAATTGAAAATGACAGCTACTTATTAAGATTTTGCAAAGAGTAAATGAGGCTAAATGAGGCTAAATGAGACATATGTGCAAATCTCCTAATTCTGTTTTATCACCTAGTTGTTAACACCCTATCTTTAAATTTTAATGTATACACTCTCTACTAAACTAGACTAAAATTACTTCTCAAGTCAGGGACCATAATTTCTTTTTATTTTGTTTGCACTCATTTCTATATACTTAATATAGCTGAATATACATTGAAAATATTCAATAAATAGTTAACCATTGAAAACATTTGTTTCAGCAATTCAAAATGTGACTTCTTGGCGGGCACGGTGGCTCACGCTTGTAATCCCAGCACTTTGGTAGGTGGAGGTGGGCGGATCATGAGGTCAGAAGATCGAGACCATCCTGGCTAACACGGTGAAACACCGTCTCTACTAAAAATACAAAAAAAAAAAATTAGCCGGGCGTGGTGGCGGGTGCCTGTAGT
>NW_016812293.1:1027597-1038502 GCF_001698545.2 Rhinopithecus bieti | reverse complement strand
AAAAAAAAAAAAAAAAAAAAAAAAAAAAAGTTACTTATTTTCACACAGATACATAACTTAAACATAAATTATTTCTCTACTAAGTAAAAATCTTTGTTCTTAATTGGCAGTATAATCCAATCCTAAAAGATTATTACAGCCAGAATTGACTCATTAATTTGTACAATTCTTTTCAAATGGAGCTATAATGGTAGTTTGATGTATATAAATGCAGTATAAAATAACTTTTCCCACAAAAGCATTTCTCAAAAAATTGAGTATTGCATTTTCTATATTAAAAACATTCAAATACTTATTACGAGGTCTGTGATTATAAGACGTGTATGTGTGTGTGTGTTATGTAATTCACTAAAGAGTTATTGAATGTTTTTATTTGTGTTGTGGTGCTTTTAAAATTATTTTATTTTGATAATAGAATTATTTTCTGTTGTGACATAATCAAGTACAACCTCACCTAGAGCAGTGTTTTGCACACAGCACACATCAGATTAGTGAGGAAGAAAGAAACCTCAAGTAGCGAGTAAGAGATTCCAACTTTTATTTTGCAAAGAGCAACAATTCAGCAGCTATCCGTGACCAAAAATAACTATGGACGAGCTTAGGAGTTCACTTAAGTCACAGAAATACTGTAAAGGAAAAACACAAGAATAACTGTGCAAAACGGGTAGGAAGAAAAATTTCATTTTGCCTGCATCACCCTGTCCCTTGAGCTAGTACAGCTCTGCATGAGGGGGGAACTCCCTAACTCTTGTGGGCCCTTTACAGATGAAACAAATAAACAAAAAGACTTCTGGATGTAAATCCAGGGTCCCCAGCTTTTTGGGACACTATGAGGACCAATAGCATCAGTTATATCCCACCCAGATCTGTTTAGTGGGTAAATAAAACAAGAGGAGCATAGCAGAATTAGAGAGGGAGGGAGAGAGAAAGGGAAAAAAACAAGCGTAAATTAGCTATATTACCTCTGTTTTGATAATAACCTAGTCATTATTTTAGAAGAGTGACCTCACAATTTCATGTGTTGGAAATTAAAATAAAGAAGTCTTGCTTTTTAAAATATAGCTTTTACTGGGGAATTGCCGAGATGACTGAATAGGAACAACTCTAGTCTGCAGCTCCCAGTGTGATTGATACAGAAGATGGGCAATTTCTGTGTTTCCAACTGAGGTACCTGATTCATATCACTGGAACTGGTTGGACAGTGGGTGAAGCCCATGGAGGGTGAGCCAAAGCAGGGCGGGGTGTCACCTCACCCAGGAAGTGCAAGGGGTTGGGGAATTTCCCTTTTCCAGCCAAGGGAAACCCTGACAGTCTACCTGGAAAAATGAGATACTCCCTGCCCAAATACTGTGCTTTTCCCAAGGTCTTAGCAACCGACAGACAAGGTGATTCTCTCCCGTGCCTGGTTCAGCGGGTCCCATTCTCAGGGAACCTTGCTCACTGCTAGCCCAGCAGTCTGAGATGGATCTGTGAGGCAGCAGCCTTGCTGGGGGAGGGGCATCCGCCACTGCTGAGATTTGAGTAGGTAAACAAAGCAGCTGGGAAGCTTGAACTGGGCAGAGCCCACTGCAGCTCAACAAAGTCTACTGCCTCTAGACTCCACCTCTGTGGGCAGGGCATAGCTGAATAAAAGGCAGCAGACAACTTCTGCAGACTTACACATCCATGTCTGACAGCTCTGAGGAGAGCAGTGTTTCTCCCATGATGGCATTTGAGCTCTGAGAACGGACAGACTGCTTCCTCAAGTGTGTCCCTGACTGCCGTGTAGACTAACTGGGAGACACCTCTCAGTAGAGGCCAACAGACACCTCATACAGGTGGCTGCCCCTCTGGGATGAAGCTTCCAGAGGAAGGATCAAGCAGCAATATTTGCTGTTCTGCAGCTTCCGCTGGTGATACTCAGGCAAACAGGGTCTGGAGTGGAACTACAGAAAACTCTAACAGACCTGCAGCTGAGGGACCTTACTGTTAGAATGAAAACTAACAAACAGAAAGGAATAGCATCAACATCAACAAAAAGATCATCTACACCAAAACCCTATCTGTAGGTCACCAACATCAAAGACCAAAGGTAGATATAATCACAAAGATGAGGAGAAACCAGAGCAGAAAAGCTGAAAATTCTAAAAATCAGAGTGCCTCTTCTCCTCCAAAGGATCGCAGCTTCTTCCCAGCAACGGAACAGAGCTGGATGGAGAATGACTTTGACGAGTTGGCAGAAGTAGGCTTCAGAAGGTCGGTAGTAACAAACTTCTCCGAGCTAAAGGAGGATGTTTAAGCCCATCACAAGCAAGGTAAAACCTTGAAAAAAGATTAGATGAATGGCTAACTACAATAAACAGAGTAGNAAAAATCAGAGTGCCTCTTCTCCTCCAAAGGATCGCAGCTTCTTCCCAGCAACGGAACAGAGCTGGATGGAGAATGACTTTGACGAGTTGGCAGAAGTAGGCTTCAGAAGGTCGGTAGTAACAAACTTCTCCGAGCTAAAGGAGGATGTTTAAGCCCATCACAAGCAAGGTAAAAACCTTGAAAAAAGATTAGATGAATGGCTAACTACAATAAACAGAGTAGAGAAGACCTTAAATGACCTTAAGAAGCTGAAAACCATGGCATGAGAACTTCGTGATGCATGCACAAGCTTCAATAGCCGATTCGATCAAGTGGAAGAAGGGGTATCAGTGATTGAAGATCAAATTAATTAAATAAAGCTAGAAGAGAAGGTTAGATAAAAAAGAGTAAAAGGAAATGAACAAAGCCTCCAAGAAATATGGGACTATGTGAAAAGATCAAATCTATGTTTGATTGGTGTACTTGAACGTGACGGGGAGAATGGAACCAAGTTGGAAAACACTCCTCAGGTTATTATCCAAGACAACTTCCCCAACCTAGCAAGGCAGGACAACATTCAAATTCAGGAAAAACGGAGAACACCACAAAGATACTCCTCGAGAACAGGAACCTCAAGACACATAATTTGCAGATTCACCAAGGTTGAAATGAAGGAAAAAATGTTAAGGGCAGCCAGAGAGAAAAGGGAAAGTTATCCACAAAGGGAAACACATCAGACTAACAGTGGATCTTGCAGCAGAAACCTTACAAGCCAGTAGAGAGTGGGGGCCCATATTCAACATTCTTAAAGAAAATAATTTTCAATTCAGAATTTCATATCCAGCCAAATTAAACTTGATAAGTGAAGAAGAATAAAATCCTTTACAGACAAACAAATGCTGAGAGATTTTACTACCACCAGGCCTGCCTTACAAGAGTTCCTGAAGGAAGCACTAAACATGGAAAGAAACAACTGATACCAGCCACCGCAAAAACATGCCACATTTTAAGACTATTGATGCTATGAAGAAACTGCATCAATTAATGGACAAAATAACCTGCAAACCTCATAATGACAGGAACAAATTCACACATAACAACATTAACCTTAAATGTAAATGAGCTAAATGCCCCAATTAAAAGACATAGGCTGGCAAATTGGATAAAGAGTCAAGAGCCATCAGTGTGCCTTATTCAGGAGACCCATCTCACATGCAAAGACACACTTAAGCTCAAAATAAAGGGATAGAGGAAGATCTACCAAGCAAATGGAAAGCAAAAACAAAAACAAAAAAAAAAAAAAAAAAAAAAAGAAAAACCGGGGTTTCCAACCTTATTTTCTGAAAAAAAAAATTTTAAATCAAAAAAAAAAAAAAAAAAAAAAAAAAAAAAAAAAAAAAGGAAAAGCAGGGATTGCAATCCTAGTCTCTGATAAAACAGACTTTAAACCAACAAAGATCAAAAGAGACAAAGAAGGCCACTACATAATGGTAAAAGAGGTCAATTCAACAAGAAGGGCTAACTATCCTAAGTATATATGCAGCCAACAGAGGAACACCCAGATTCAAAAAGCAAGTCCTTAGAGACCTACAAAGAGACTTAGACTCCCACACAATAATAATGGGAGACTTTAACATCCCACTGTCAATATTAGACAGATCAACGAGACAGAAGGTTAACAAGGATATCCAAGACCTGAACTCAGCTCTGCAACAAGCAGACCTCTAGACATCTACAGAATAGACATCTACAGAAATCTCCACCATAAATCAACAGAATATACATTCTTCTCAGCACCTCATCACACTTATTCTACAATTGACCACATAATTGGAAGCAAAGCACTCCTCAGAAAATGTAAAAGAACAGAAATCACAACAAACTGGCTCTCAGACCACAGTACAATCAAATTAGAACTCAGGATTAAGAAACTCACTCAAAACAGCACAACTACATGGAAACTGAACTACTCCTGAATGACTGCTAGGTAAATAATGAAATAGAGGCAGAAATAAAGATATTCTCTGAAACCAATGAGAAGAAAGACACAATGTACCAGAATCTCTGGGACATATTTAAAGCAGTGTGTAGAAGGAAATTTATAGCACTAAATGCCCACAAGAGAAAGCAGGAAAGAGCTAAAATTGACACCCTAACATCACAACTAAAAGAACTAGAGAAGCAAGAGCAAACACATTCAAAAGCTAGCAGAAGGCAAGAAATAACTAAGATCAGAGCAGAACTGAAAGAGAGAGAGACACAAAAAATCCTTTCAAAAAAATCAATGAGTCCAGGAGTTAGTTTTTTGTAAAGATCAACAAAATTAATAGACTGCTAGCAAGACTAATAAAGAAGAAAAGAGAGAAGAATCAAATGAACTCAATAAAAATTGATAAAGGGGATATCAACACTGACCCACAGAAATACAAACCATCATCAGAGAATACTATAAACACCTGTATGCAAATAGACTATAAAATCTAGAAGAAATGGATAAATTCCTGGAGAAATACACTTTCCCAAGGCTAAACAAAGAAGACAGTCAATCTCTGAATAAACCAAAAACAGGCTCTGAAATTGATGCAATACTTAATAGCCTACCAACCAAAAATAGTCCAGGACCAGAGGGATTCACGACCAAATTCTACCAGAGGTACAAAGAGGACCTGGTACCATTCCTTCTGAAACTATTCCAATCAAAAGAAAAAGACATAATCCTCCCTAACTCATTTTATGAGGTCAACATCATCTTGATACCAAAGACTGGCAGAGACATAACCAAAAAAGATAATTTTAGACCAATATCCCTGATGAACATTGATGCAAAAATCCCCAATAAAATACTGGCAACCCGAATACAGCAGCACATCAAAAAGTTTATCCAGCACGATCAAGTGGGCTTCATCCCTGGGATACAAGCCTGGTTCAAGACATGCAAATCAATAAACATAATCCATCACATAAACAGAACCAACAACAAAAACCACATAATTATCTCGATAGATGCAGAAAAGGCCTTTCAGAAAATTCAACAGCCCTTCATGCTAAAAACTCTCAATAAACTGGGTATTGATGGAATGTATCTCAAAATAATAAGAGCTATTTATGACAAACCCACAACCAATATTATACTGAATGGGCAAAACCTGGAAGCATTCTCTTTAAAAACCGGCACAAGACAAGGATGCCCTCTCTCACCACTCCTGTTCAACATAGCATTGGAACTTCTGACCAGGGCAATCAGGCAAGAGAAATAAAGTGTATTCAATTAGGAAAAGAGGAAGTCCAATTGTTCCTGTTTGCAGAGTACATGATTGTATATATAGAAAACCCCATCGTCTCAGCCACAAATCTCCTTAAGTTGATAAACAACTTCAGCAAAGTCTCAGGATACAAAATCAATGTGCAAAAATCACAAGCATTCCTGTATACCATTAACAGACAGAGAACCAAACCATGAGTGAACTCCCATTCGTAACTGTTACAAAGAGAATAAAATACCTAGGAATCCAACTTACAAGGGAAGTGAAGGACCTCTTCAAGGAGAACTACAAACCACTGCTCAATGAAATAAAAGAGGACAAAAACAAATGGAAGAATATTACATGCTCATGGATAGGAAGAATCAATATTATGAAAATGGCCATACTGCCCAAAGTAATTTATAGATTCAATGCCTCCTCATCAAGCTACCAATGACTTTCATCACAGGATTGGAAAAAACTACTTTAAAGTTCATATGGAACCAAAAAAGAGTCCGCATTACCAAGACAATCCTAAGCAAAAAGAAAAAAGCTGGAGGCCTCATGCTACCTGACTTCAAACTGTACTAAAAGGCTACAGTAACCAAAACAGCATGGTACTGGTACTAAAACAGATATATAGACCAATGGAAAAGAACAGAAGCCTTAGAAATAACGCCACGCATCTACAACCATCTGATCTTTGACAAACCTGACAAAAACAAGAAATGGGGAAATGAGTCCCCATTTAATAAATGGTGCTGGGAAAACTTGTTAGCCATATGTAGAAAGCTGAAACTGGATTCCTTCCTTACAACTTATACAAAAATTAATTCAATATAGATTAAAGATTTAAATGTTAGACCTAAAACCGTAAAAACCCTAGACGAAAACCTAGGCAATACCATTCAGGACATAGGCATGTGCAAGGGCTTCATGACTAAAACACCACAAGCAATGACAACAAAAGACAAAATAGACAAATGGGATCTAATTAAACTAAAGAGCTTCTGCAAGGCAAAACAAACTACATCAGATTGAACAGGAAACCTACAGAATGGGAGAAAATTTTTGCAAACTACCCATCTGACAAAGGGCTAATATCCAGAAGCTACAAAAAACTCAGACAAGTTTACAAGAAAAAAACAAACAACCCCATCAAAATGTGGGCAAAGGATATGAACAGACATTTCTCAAAAGAAGACATTTATGCAGCCAACAGACACATGAAAAAATGTGCATCATCACTGGTCATCAGAGAAATGCAAATCAAAACCACAGTGAGATACCATCTCATGCCAGTTAGAATGGCAATCATTAAACAATCCTGAATTTTTAACACCAAATACTGGAGAGGATGTGGAGAAATAGGAAAACTTTTACACTGTTGACGGGAGGGTAAATTGGTTCAACCGTTGTGGAAGACAGTGTGGCGATTCCTCAAGGATCTAGGACTAGAATTACCATTTGACCCAGCAATGCCATTACTGGGTATATACCCAAAGGTTTATAAATCATGCTGCTATAAAGGCATATGCACACGTATGTTTATTGTGACACTGTTCACAATAGTAAAGAGTTGGAACTAACTCATATGTCAATCAATGATAGACTGGATTAAGAAAATGTGGCACATATACACCATGGAATACTATGAAGTCGTGAAAAAGGATGGGTTCATGTCCTTTGCAGGGACATGGATGAAGCTGGAAACCATCATTCTCAGCAAACTATCACAAGGACAGAAAACCGTACTCTGCATGTTCTCACTCATAGGTTGGAATTGAACAATGACATCACTTGAACACAGGGCAGGGAACATCACACACCAGGGGCTGTTGTGGGGGTGGATGGGGGCTAAAGGAGGAATGGCATTAGGAGAAATGCCTAATGTAAATGATGAGTTGATGGGTGCAGCAAACCAACATGGCAAATGTATACCTATGTATCAAACCTGCACCTCGTGCACACGTACCCTAGTACTTGAAGTATGATTTAAAAAAATAGCTTTCACTTTTATCAAACACACATAGTTTAAAAATCAAGTAGACTTGATAAGGCTAGTATAAAAACCCTGAATATCCCTACATTATCGTTTTCTTCTCCTCAGAATCAATCACTTTCAATCCCTTTAACTGAGTTTGGTAATGATATATTTTCTTTCAATTTTTACTTCATCTTCAGGTAAGAATGGGAAACGGATAGCATAGTAGTCCCTTGTACAATGGAGAAAGATAGTCTTTCCAATAAATTGTGTCAGGCAAACTGGACATCTACATTCAAAAGAATGAATCTGGACTCTTCTCTTACACCATATACAAAAATTAACACAAAATGAATGAAGGACTTAAATGTAAGACCTGAAATCATAAACATTCTAAGGGAAGTAATAGGAAAAAAATTCCTTGATCTTGACCTTGGCGGTTATTTTGCAGACATAATTTCAAAAGCACAGCCAACAAAAGCAAAAATGAACAAGGGAGACAACATCAAACTAAAAAGTTTCTGCACAGCAAAGGAAACCATCAACAAAATGAAAAGCCGACGCAAAGAATGGGAGAAAATAAATTGCAAACCATATATCTAATGTACACTAATATTCAAAACATACAAGTCAATAACAACAAAAACAAAAACAAGTAATCTGATTAGAACGTGGGCAAAAGACTTGAACACATATTTCTCCAAACACATACAAATATCTAATGGGTATATGAAAAGGTGGTCAGTATCACTAATCATGAGGGAAATGCAAATCAGAACTGCATGAGCTATAACTTCATACTTGGTAGGCTGGCTATTATTAAAAAGTAAAATGACAACTACTGATGATGTACAGAAAAAGACACCTTGTACACTGTTGGTAGAATTATAAATTGCTACAGGCATTATGAAAAATGGTATGGAGGTTCCTTAAAAAACTAAAAAATAGGGCTAAGTTAAGATCCAGCAATCCTACTTCTGGGTACATTTCCAACAGAATTGAAACCAGTATGCAGAGGAAATGTTTACACACCCATATTCATTGCAGCATCATTCACAATAGCTTAGATATGGAAACAACTTAAGTGTTGTTGGATGAATAGGTAAAGAAAAGGTGACATATATATTGAGTACAAATATTTTAGTACAAACACGTCCGTCAATGTATGAAAGAATAAAAAATGTTTTTTATGTGTGTGTTTCTGTGTGCGTGTTTGCATATGTGTGTACAATAGAATATTATTTACCCTTTAAAAAGCCTTTCATAGATGAATAAATCTAGCAGTTGTTAAATTTTGTCAGTTAGAAATGTATATTTCCAGCACAAATAATAATTTTTAAAACTATTCCAATATTATGTATTGCTACATGTTAGTTGGAATAAAATTTCCAGAGACAACATCTCTAAGGAATTCTAATGATATGTCACAAGCAGAATAAGGGAATACAAAATAACTCATTCTGGAAAAATAAAGGTTAGAAGATTCAAAACTGGCTATGTTGATGAGAAACACAATGATTCTTCAGTGCTTCCAATGAGTCTGAAAATAAAAAGAAACTTCTCTTCATGAATCTTGGTATTAAAAATACCTCTAAACATATTTATTTACATGTATCTCTAAACATATTAATTTACATATAACTTTAAATATTTATGTGTAATATCTATTATGCTTAACTATTACTATAAAATTTTAATTCCCTAAAGGATTCTTTTATCAAACCAGACAAAAAGCTCTTTTGTAAAGTCTTCTCATTGTGAAAATGGGACCTGTCTCATACTTGAAACATATTATATTTAGGTGTTTGTCTTTGTCTTTCTCTAATACCCTCTATTCATGTAGATTTTCTGAATAATTGTATTTTATTAGTGGAATGACTCCTGCGAAGATTAACTTAAATATTAAATTTTATTGACAATAAAAATGTGATAACCCCACTCACGCCATTGATTTATAATTTTGCTCTTTCTAAAGTGTTAACTATTATAAAGGATTTTACATTTTCAATTATCACCAGAATGTTCTTTCATTTGTTTCTAACAAAGGTGGAAAACAATATTTGATTGTATTAGAACATATCTGATTTGGTTACTGAATGCACAGGATTTCCATTAATTTCCCTTTGCTGTTCATACTTTAGACCCAGAAAATTGTTGCATTTTTAAAAGGATAAAAATCTGAATCTTATCAGGTATCTTTTAGTTTCTATCTCCAGTCATTTCAAATACTAGATCTATTTTGCTACAGATCTGTCTTATGTAATATGTATAACATTAACATAATCTTAGACACTTATTTGTGGCAACGAAGCTTATGGTCTGATAACTTTGGTCAGTGAGTATACATTGATTTAAATTAAATATAAAACCCACATGAGAAAATTTTGTTTTATGTCTGGCTTCAGTCACAAGGCCTGAACAATCTAGTCAGAAAAGTCTTATTATAGTTATTTATGGAACTATTACATTAAAAATACATTGTCTATTCCAGAAAGCACAAAATACTATAGTTTTTTATGTGGAATGTTTGTACTCTTATTTTATTTTACTTGTATTATTTTCTGAGTGTAATTAATACTCTTAATTCATAAAACTACACAATAACATTTATCAATTAAAGATTTATATTCTTCTAAGGCATTCAGACCTCATCACTCACATTTAAAACTATTGGGTGTGATGTTTATTTCAATATAATTGGTCAGAATCTGTATTGTTACCAGTTTGCCTCCCATCTTTAATCAAAAGAGCCTTGAAGATGGGTTTTTACCTTGTTACCAATCTCATCATTGAATTGCCCAATATGCACATCACATACTTGGGGTTAAATAAATATGAAATGACTCAGCAAATGAATGAAGGTTGAATTCATTAAGGTCTGTACATCAGTGTTTTATTTATTATGTTTGCTCGTATGTAAAGAAAATTGTGCTTCTTATTCCCTGAGTTTATTCGGATCAGGTTTTTCTCACTGAACAGTGAACAGGGTGGACACAAAATGTGGTAAGTATATTCATGTAGAAGATGACAATATGTAACCTTTCATATGATTCAAACACACAAAAAATAAACACATATTATTTTTTGATATTAAGAATATTGGTAACATGATATGTGGATTCAAAATAATTAATTCTATATTAGCTTGAATTCAATATATACCACATTTACTAACCAGATCAGGAATAATTTACAAGTGTTATGGAAATTAGGTTGTAAAGATCACTTATAACACAAGAAACTCTACAATTTAAACTTACAACTCAAAAGGTCAGTTAGTCAATTACACTTTTTTCCCTGGAACCATAAATGTTTTTTAATATTAGTAGTATTAAATATTATTTAATATTA
>NW_016812293.1:1017381-1027243 GCF_001698545.2 Rhinopithecus bieti | reverse complement strand
TTTTTTGATATTAAGAATATTGGTAACATGATATGTGGATTCAAAATAATTAATTCTATATTAGCTTGAATTCAATATATACCACATTTACTAACCAGATCAGGAATAATTTACAAGTGTTATGGAAATTAGGTTGTAAAGATCACTTATAACACAAGAAACTCTACAATTTAAACTTACAACTCAAAAGGTCAGTTAGTCAATTACACTTTTTTCCCTGGAACCATAAATGTTTTTTAATATTAGTAGTATTAAATAATTATTTAATATTAATAGTATTAATAGTATTAATAATTTATGTTTTCTTTCTTCTATAATCCTGAACTAAATTGAGATAGCAAATAGGGATGGGGAGAGTGGTATGAACAAATCAGGATCTAAGCCTAACAAAATGTTCATGGAAGGCAAATGTTAAATATTAATTTTATTACGATTAATTTGGAAAACTAAGCAGTCAATTCCAATAAACAAGTGTCATTAATATAAATGATAAAGGAGACACACACATATGCGCATGTGCACACACACACACAGAATTTAGGTCTTAAGGTATTTAATATCATTTTTCTCAAGTTTTGGCTCACATTGCTAGGCTATGGTATAATAGTAGTAATACATATACATTTTACTATTAACTAATCACATTTCTATTTTAAAAATATTAATTTTATATAGTAATAGCGAATGCTTTCTTAATTTAATGTGTATGACTGTATATAAGGAGCAATTCTGTGTTCTTTTGTTTTTTAAATGATTCAACCTTTGACAATGAACCAAGGAAACCTCAAAAAGTGTGAGCTGCTATTGTCTTTGTATTCACAAGGCATGTCATTTTGCAAATATTTAATGACTGAGAGGTAAAGGTCAAATTTATCTCTCCAAGTATTAGCTTTCTCTGGTACTCTAGAGTTCTGAAACTCTGAAAGTGATAAAATATAGATAATTTTATTAAAACGAGTATTCAACTCACTGGTAGTACTATATGATTCTACCTTCTTAAACAGTAACATCTTAAATATTCTTTGGATGCAGTTAGTCTTACAGGGTTTTTTTTGACAGTTTGTTTCTCATTTTATCAAAAATAAAATAACATAAAATTTCCAAAAATTTCGATGTAGTTATTGCTAAACTTGATATTCCAAGATTACATATATATATACATACATATATATGTATGTATACATGTATATATGTTTGTGTGCATTATATATGTATATATAAAACATTTAACAGAAAGTCTATTATTTTTCCACACCAAAGGTTAGTGTCAACAACTCATTCTATGTCTTCTAAGAATTATATTATTAGTCTGAGTCATGTATCTAAATTTAGACAATCTTTCTACAAATATAATATGTTTTATTCATAAAAATCAATTGTTTTATTCACATCATATAAGGAATACAATAGTAAGCCCCTATGCACATTCTCTTTCTTGTTCCCATTGAATGGAAATTTTTAATATTCTATTTCCCAAATTTAATGTTCTTTCACTTCTCTCTCACAATATGTTCCCTCTGTAAGAGTCAAAATGTTAATGACATTCCCATTCTGTTCCATTCATCTGCATGTTTGTTATGCCAGTACCATAGCGTTTTAAGTACCACAGCTTTGCTATATATTTCAAAATCAGGCAGTGTAACACTTTCAGTTTTTTCCTTCTTTCTCAAGATTGCTGTGGTGATTCAGGGTCTTTTGTGGTTCCAAATAAATTTTAAATTTTCTCTTCTATTTTTGCTAAAAATGTCCTTGAGATTTTGATAAGTATTACATTGAATTTGTATACTGCTTTAAGTCATATAGACACAATAAAAATATGAAATCTTCCAACCCATGATCCCAGGATAGCTTCCCATTTATTTGTGTCTTTTAAAATTTCTATCATCCAGAGAGAGACCCTGTCTCAAAAAAAAAAAAAAAAAAAATTCTGTTTTCAATGTTTTATAGTTTTCAGTGTACAGATCTTTCATTTTCTGGGTTATGCTTATTACCAAGCATATTATTATTTTTGATGCTATGGTAAATGGAATTGTTTCCTTATTTCCATTTTTGGATAGTTCATTATTCATGTATACAAAAGTCACTAAACTCTATATGTTGATTTTGTTTACTGTCAATGTGCTGAACTTGCTTATTAGTTCTAAAAAGTATTTTGTGGTGTCTTTAGGGATTTTTATGTATAAGATTCTGTCAACTGAAAACAGAGACAATTTTATTTCTTTCTTTTCAATTTGGAGTTCTTTTATTTATTTTCCTACCCTAATTGCTCTGACTAGCACTTTCAGTACTATGTCAAATAGAAGTGGCAACAGAAGGCATCCTTTTCTTGTTCATAATCTTAGAAGAAAAGCTTTCTAATGTGTAGTTAAATTTGGATTGCTTGTATTTTGTTGGAGATTTCTGCATCTATGTTCAACAGGAATATTGGTCTGTGGTTTCCATTTCTTATGGTGACTTTGTCTGACTTTTGTATCAGGGTAATGCTAACCTCATAAAATGAGTTCGGAAATATTCCCACCCTTTCAAATTTTTAGAAGAGTTTCAGAAGTGTTGCCACGAATTTATTTTTAAATATTTGATAGAATTAACCAGTGAAGGCATTTGGTCCTGGATTTTCCTTGTTGGAAGGTTTTTGGTTTCTAATTCAATATCCTTTCTCATTATTCATCTGTTCATATGGTCAACTTATCTTCAACAGAGATGTTAAGAAAATACTATGGGGAGAAGATAGTTTCTGTAATAAATTGTGCTGGGAAAACTGGATATAAACGTTCAATAGAATAAAATTGGAGCATTATGTCAGACACAAAAATCCACTCAAAGTGGACTAAAGACTTAAATTTAAGATCTGAAAGTATAAAACTCTAGGAAAGCAGAAGAAAAATTTCTTGAAATTGGTGAAGGCAATGATTTGCTGCATTTGACACAAAATGCACATGCAACAAATCTAAAAATAGACAAATGAAATAACATCAAATTTTGCAGAAAATCTTCTTTAAGGCAAGGAAAAAAAACCAACATTAGTAGGGCATAGAGCACATGTCTATAGTCTCAGCGGATCAGAAGCTGAGGCAGGAGGATTGCTTGAGCCCAGGAGTTCGAGGTTGAAGTGAGCCATGATAACACTGCTGCACTCCAGCCTGGGTGACAAGACTCGGTGAAAAGGCAATATATTTAAGGTAAAAATATTTGCAAACCGTCTATTTAACAAGGGGTTAATATCCAAAATATGTAAGAATCTCCTACATCTCAAAGCAGAAGAAACAACCTAATTAAAAAATGAGCAAAGGACTACAATGAGCATTTCTTCAAAGAAGATATACAAATAGTTGCCAGGTATATGAAAGTTGCTCAATACTACAACTAATTAGGAAATGCAGATCAAAACAGCAATGAGATATCATCTCACACCTGTTAGGATGGCTATGATAAAAATAAGAAACAAGTGTTGACAGCTATTGGGGGGAAAGAAAACACTTAAGCAGAGTTGATGGAAATGTAGAATGATGTAGGCACCATGGAAAACAGTACGCAGGATCCCTTAACAGTAATTGCATTAAAAATAGAATTGCTACATGATCCAGCAATCCCGTTCCAGGATACATATCCAAAATAGTTTAAATAAGGTTTTGGAAGAGATATCTGCACCTCAATGTTCATGGCAGCATTATTCGTAATTACCAAGACAAGGAAAGAATCTACATGCCTATCAACAGACAAATAGATAGAGTTAATGTGTTTCAAATATTATTAAGCCTTAAAAAGGGAAGAAAATCTTACTGTTTGTGACAACATGAACGGACCTGGAAAACATTATGCTAAGTGAAATAAGCCAGTTATAAAAGGACTTCATGATTCCACAAATATAAAGCATCTGGAATAGTCAAACTCATTGAAGAAGAGAGTACAATGAAGCTTGCCAGGGGCTTGAGAGGGGAGGAAATAGGAGATTGTTGCTCAATTGGTATAAAGTTTCAGTGGTACAAAATGAATAAGCTCTAGGGATCTGATGTACAACACAGTTATCCACAGTTAACCAAATGGTATTGTTCACTTTGAAACATGTTAAGAGGATAGATCTGACGCTAAGTGATTTTACCAAAAACAAAAACAAACAAACAGAAACCCCACCAAAGGACAAAATAACTCAATGAAATTTTTGGAGATGATGGATATGTTTAGAATCTTTATTGTAGTATTAATGTCATGATTTTATACATATATTCAAATTCATCGAAATTTAGACACTAAACATGTACAATTTTATATATCAATTATACCTCAATAAAGGTTAAAGCAATAAATACAAAAAATATTTGACTGCTTGCTTTTAAATTTTTTATCTACTTAACACTCTTTATTTTCCCCTTAATGTATTGGTTTTATTTAGCAGGCCCTGATGTGGTCCTATAGACAATTTTGAAAATGCACTTAAAAATGGAAGCTTTAACTTTGACAATATCAGAGAGGTTGCATTCAGTGGGATTTGATTTATGAAGAATTCACCCCCTTTCCAATGGCATACATGTGCAAACTTCTATTGTTGCTATGATGCCAAACACATATTGGAAATGTTTAAATTACTGAATGTGAGGGTTCTTTACAACTGGAAAAAAAAATCATTATTTGATTCTTTATCCATATTAATGCAAAAAAAATATGTTAAACACCTTTTCTCTTCCTTCTCCTCCGCCTTCTTTTTTTCTCAATTTCTCCTCCTTCTTCTTCCTTTTAGAACTGGCAAGATGATTTAATCAGCTCTAATCCATTTTTATTGCCTATCGTCTAACTCACTGGCCTAATTATGAATTTCTTCACAGTACAAAATATTTCTTTTTGTTTTTGATTTTTTAAAATACAAAAGCCACTTTATGTTAATTCAATTATTTTGGTCTGTTGTTTTCTATTTTTTTTTTTTTTGAATGAAAATTTGCTGTTCCTGTATGCATGCCAAGTATAAAAACATCAAAATCTGATCAAATTTCAAATTATTGTGTTGTTTTAAGTGTCTTACAGTATTACATTTTTTTACCTTGGAACTCATGTTGTGTACAATCCTAGTGCCATTATCTTGTTTCTCTGAGCTTGGTCCAAGGGGTGGTTGAGAGCCACTAACTTTCATTCAGATTTCATTATAGTATTGATATCTGAGAAAAACATAAAACTTTGTCTTTCTTCTGATGTTTTTAAGCTTGGAGAATATAGCTGCTGACATTCATCATGTTCACAGTATGGATCAAGTTTGCATTAGTATCAAGACAAATAGACAAATAGAACTTATAAATGGATAAAGAACCTAACTAGCATTCTTGTGGCCCAGGGTTTCAATATCTCCCAATCCAAGCCCACATCTAGTCTTCCCAGATAAAAGCTGAAAAAATGTTTTTGTTGATTTTTTTTCTTAAACATAAATTAGAATTATTTCAATTGAAATTTTAATAGTCCAAGAGGTCTTTTAAGATTAATAGTCTCTTCAGATTTCTATTGCTAACTATCTTTCTCTTTCTGATACTTTCTTTAATGTAATAATACAGATAACTAGTTTGCAGTCAAAATTGGTTCTATCTTGAGAAATATTTTGTTTCATTAAGACAAACTTACATATCTGTGATGGTCCCATATGTGTTAGCTTTATATTTAATCTAAAAAAAAATCCTGATTTCTCTTATTTTCAAATCTTTGGCAGGCCATGCATGATTGCTGCCAGGCATTCCTCCGCACTCTTTCTTATGTTCACCCAATTCACAGCTCTAAATGAGTGCTTTAACAGAGTACAGCACAAATCTATCCAGTCTTTATGGAAGTTCTCTAAATACTTTATGGAATCTATCATTTTTCCGTAAGCTATATTTTATTCATGATGAAATTACCATTTGTTCCTCATTTACAAGATATCAAAGGTCACAGTTACGTTCATTACCTTCCTGGAGTTACATTCCAGATTGTCAGTTTTTCGTTTAAAATATTACATGAAATTTACTAAAGATCATAATTTAGGTTTAGGATGGAAAGTGACAATAGCATCTGTCAGGTGTACTTAGTTTGTACACATTTTGTCAAACTAAACATATTATCTCACGTGTAGAAAAGTCCTGATGCTGGACAAATATTCAGATATCTCCACAGTTAGGTTTGAGATATCCCTGTAAATACTTTTTTTTTTTTTTTTTTTTTTTTTTTTTGGACGGAATCTTGCTCTGTTGCCCAGGCTAGAGTGCAGCGGCACAATCTCGGCTCACTGCAACCTCTGCCTCCTGAGTTCAAACGATTCTCCTGCCTCAACCTCCCAAGTAGCTGCAATTATAGGCATGCACCACCCCTATAGAAACGGGAGTTAGTAGAAACGGGAGTTTCACCATGTTGGCCAGGCTGGTCTCACACTCCTGACCTCAAGTGATCCACCTGCCTCAACCTCCAAAAGTGCTAGGAATACAGGCATGAGCCACTGCGCCCAGCCCAATATATCCTTTTAAGTCCTTTACTATGAGTTGGATAACTCAGTCAGAAAACTTTGATAAAACTAAAGGAAGCAATTTTAATTGCTTTTCAATTAATTTTTTTTAAAAAATGATTCATATTAGACACTTTCTGTTTCTCTGGGTTGGGAGGTCTGTTCTTCTTTAACTTGCCCACTTTCTAACTCCAACCAGTCACAAACAACCCAGTCCAATCTTCATCAGGATAGTCACGTTTTTGGTGTAAGTTTGAGTGCCCATCTAAGCTGCTACAACTCCAGCAATAACTGGAAGATTTTACCTTCAAATATATGACTTTTATTTCTAAAGATTAATTTTTCAATAATGGTCTTGATTTGGTTTTAAATCAGTGAAATGATAGTGAAATCATGATGGAGTGTATTTAGATGAAGTTTTAGAAAAAGATCATTTTCTTCCACTGTGCATCCAATAAAAACCATGTAATAAATTCTTTTCTTGCCTTGCTGACAGGGTCATCTTCCAGAAGATTGGGGATATAACTAAGGAACTTCAATTTTTACTTAGTTTTGACAAAAAAAAATCCTGCCTACTGAGAAATAGTGATTAGAAATGTAGGGAAAAATGTGTCAGCTTCATGAGTATAGTTAGAAGCACATTCTTCTCTGCAGAAAAGCAGATTTTAAATGTCTTAAGAAGATAATGAAATAATTCTGTGGTAATATAATATAACAACTCAGAAAATTTTAAGAGACTGAAGACAACATAGGACACTGACAAAAACCACCCAATTCTGGACATGCCACTTACGAATGATATAAACTTTTGCATTATTTGTAACAGAAAGATAATAATTGTACATATCCAAGGCTTTGTTAAGAAGCTTGAATGAATTAAAATATATAAAATGCTAAACAAGCACCTAGCAAAGGATCTTATTGAGACATTTTAATAATAAAATAGTGTAAATTTAATAAACGATAAGTAGAAGAAAAGGAGCACTATAAAACAAGCCATGTAGCAGCTCAGATAATTTTCCAATAAGGATTAATGTAGTTAATAATATGTAAAGAAGGGATACTTAACTATGGACAAATATGTGTATAGAATGAAAATATCATAGTTCCAGTGTGTATACTACAAAAATAAATTGGCACTTGTAAAACACATCAAAAAGAGCAAGAATATTTATGAATATGGATATACTCAACATTTTAGGCAAATCCTAAAGAAACAAAAAGAACTACTAAACCTAATATATTTGATTTTTCTCTATCAATGAGAACAATTTTCAAACTGGAAACTGTTTGAGGTGTATAGCTGTGAAACCTCTTCTCTGTGACAAATGAAGAAAATCATTAAATCAATTGAAATCTCTAGATACTGAGGATTAAAAATGTGATATGATGAATAATTTAAAGTGTGATTGTGCAATCATTGTTGGCTATCATCTATGAAGTATTACAAACAACAGGTTAAGGGCCAGAATTTGGAAACATGTAAATGATACTACACTTTTATAAATGGAAAATTATATGTTTTGGAACCTATAGGCAAAGTGCAGTAAAAGTTGTTGCTGGCAAAATTTAGATACCAAATATAAGCCAAATAGTTTGTAAGCAAATATGTAGTTGACAAAGAGCCAGGCTTACAAAATTCTAAACCCAGTCTTTCAAGTTTCTTGTTTTGTAATTCTAGTCAAGCTCTCTCACTCTCCTGATTTAGGAGTTTTCTCATCTAAAATGGGAAGGATTATGTCAGACACTATTTGATGTCTATTTTAACTAGAATATTTTTTAAACTTATAACTGTGTGATTCTGCCCTTGGCATGGGCAAAACATCGCAAACAAAACATGTTTTATTGTGTATATATTTGTGTGCACACATAAAAGATGATAAAAATTAAAAGTAGCTTTGTTAAATAAAAATAGATCTAGACGGATGACATCAGGAAGACAGTGGAATAAGAGGCTCCTGACTTTCTCACCTCCCACAAAGTTACAGAATAAACATTTCACACATGAATCGATTCTGAGAAAAAGCTAGAACTAGTTGAGAGAAATGCCTACATATCAGGCAACTGCAAAAATGGACACATAGAAACGGATAGGAAAAGATGGGACACATTGACTCACAAACTCCACCCTGGCACAGCACCTTATGATCAGAAAGGAATTACCATCTCCAAGCTTCTCCTTGAGGAATGAAGGGATTGGATCATGCATTTATAGTACCCCAACTTCTGTATCCTCACTTTCCTGTCCAGACGGTTTGAATATTAAATTATGTTGCATTTGGGGCGAAACAGACTCTGCATTTCCAAGTCTCCCTAATCTAATGTGAACAAAATCTGGTTTTAAAAGTACATAAGCACTTCCAGCGGCTATAACCCTCAGGATCACTGCAAAGAGAACAGGCCAAAAATCTCCAGCTACCAGTTTTTTCCTGGAAGGGAAACTTCTGCATATTTTTCCAGATGCTGTCTGAGTGTAGGCCTTCTAAGGAGCCAGAAGCAGAGAGACAATGGGGCAAATAAACAGTGGGCCTCTGGGAGTCTGAATGGAAAAGTGGGCACTTTCTTTTCTTTATTCCCAAGCTAACTTCAGTGATAAATTCAGGTCTTCATATTCCCCCAGGAAGGAGGGTGTGCATTCATTGAGTACCCCAACTTTTAAAACTGCCACCAGAGATACTGGTTTCTAAATGACCTAGCCCTAGGAGTTGAAGTGGTTCTGGATTCCCAAGTCTCTCTAAATCACAAAGATAAGGAGGTGGTTTAAAACTGGGTTCACTTACAGCTGCCATCCTCCAGTATCAGAGTGTGGGGTCTGAGTGAGAGTGCAAGCATATGTTGCAGATTTTCTTCCATGCTTACCTGAGAGCCTATTGTAGAGAAACTCCAACTCAGCTTTTCCTTAAAGATCCAAAGAATTAAAATACACACCTAATATGCTAACTTTTACAGCTACATCTTGAGGAGCTGACTTTTATCTCACCTCTTTTGGGGGTACTGACAGAAATTGGCACACCCTTATCTCTTAGGGATCCCTAAGGACAGAGACAATGGTTTGGACATGCACAAAGTTTCAGAGACATCTAGAATTTCTAGCTGGACAAATTGGTGAAGTTCTCCTTCTACAGGAAGGCAGACTGACAAGACTGGGAAAGGGGGATTGGCTTATCCAATGAGCAGAAACCATAACAAACAGTTAAAAAAAATGAAGACATAATGTTCCAATTAAAATAACAAGATAAATCTCCAAAACACAACCTCTATTAAATAAAGATATGAGGTTTACCAAATAGAAAATTCAAAAGAATAGTCATAAAGATGTTCACTCAGACCCGGAAGGCAGTGCATGAACAAACTGATAATTTTATATATACTTTATAAAATTATACTTCATACTTTATATAATTATATATA
>NW_016812293.1:999910-1017086 GCF_001698545.2 Rhinopithecus bieti | reverse complement strand
TATATTTTATATATAAAATTATATACAGTAGTCAAAATAGTATGATACTCACATAAAAAGCAGACACATAGGCCAATGGAACAGAATAAAGAGCTCCAAAATAAACTCAGTGTATACAGCCAATAATTTCATAAGGCCATGAAAATGACAAAATAGTTAAAGGATTTTGTGTTTTCTTCAATACATTTTGATACAAAAACTGGATAGCCGCATACAGAAGTCTAAAATTGGACCTTTATCTTACAGTATACACACAAATCAACTCAAAGTGATTAAATACCAAAATATAAAACCTTACATCATAACACTCCTGAAAGAAAACAGGGAAGAATTCCCTGATGTGGATCTTGGCAATGGTTCTGTGGATATGAAACCAGAAAACACAGCCAACATAAGCAAAGTATCAAGTGGGACATCAAGCTAAAATACTCAGTCCACCAAATGAAAAGGCAGTTTATAAACTGAGAAAAAATAATGCAAACCACATATCTAAAAGGGTTTAATTTTAAAAT
The DNA here is from genome assembly GCF_001698545.2 of Rhinopithecus bieti. Taxonomy (NCBI): domain Eukaryota; kingdom Metazoa; phylum Chordata; class Mammalia; order Primates; family Cercopithecidae; genus Rhinopithecus; species Rhinopithecus bieti. The sequence goes on along the minus strand of NW_016812293.1, from coordinate 1,016,574 downwards.
GTATGAGTAACTCATTAAAATTCATTGCAAAAAAACAAATATAGTCACGCAGTACACAATGACATTTCAGTAAAATGATGAATAGCACGTATGGTGGTGGTCCCATAAAACTATAACACCATACTTTTACTGTACCTCTTCTATGTTTAGGTATATTTAGATACACACATACATACCTTTGTATTAAAATTGCCTATAGTATTCAATACAGTAATATATTATACAGGTTTGCAGCCAAGAGTAATAGGAGTTTACTAGGCTATAAATCTAGGTTTCTGTAAGTACGCTTTATGATTTTTGCACAAAGGTGAAATTGCCTAATGTTGCATTTCTCAGTATATATTCATGTCATTAAGCAATGCAAGACTGAAACCCAAGTAAAAAAATGGTCAACAGACCCAAGTCAACATTTTTTCATGTAAGACATAGAAATGGCTGACAGAAATATGAAAAAGGTGCTCAGTATCACTAATCATTAGGGAAATGCAAAGCAAAACCACAATGAGGCATCAGTTTCATACCTGTTAGAATAGTAATTATCAAAAGAAAAGAAAACCATGTTGGTGAGATGTGAAGAAAAGGGAACCTTTGAGAATGTAAATTGACATAGTCATTATGAAAAACAGTATGTAGTTTCCTAAAAAAAAAATACATAATTTCTATATGACTCATATAACTTTTTGCTGGCTATATACCCAAAATAAATGAAATTAGTATCTCAAAGAGATATCTACATTCACTTGTTTGTTGAAGCATCATTTACAATAGCCAAAATATGGAAGCAATCATAGTGTCCATCAGTGGATAAGTGGATAAACAAATTATATATAACACAGGTATTAAAATTGCCTGCAGTATTCAATATAGCAATATGCTCTTCAGGTTTGTAGTCAGGAGCAACAGGAGTTTAGTAGGCTATATCATCTAGGTTTCTGCAAGTACACGCTACAATTCTGCAAGTACAAAGGTGAAATTGCCTATATATAACACATATATATACCCCCCCACACACATATATATATAGATAGATAGATAGATAGATAGATAGATAGATAGATAGATATCCATGTATATCCACGTATGACACTATGGATGAGACTAGAGGACATTATGCTAAATGAAATAAGTCAGATTTGGAAACAAAAATGCTATGTCATCTTACTTATGCATGGAACATTAAAAAGTTGAATATGTAGAAATAGAAAATAGACTATGGTGTTTACCAGGGGCGGAGAAAAGGAGAAAGTGAGGGAGATGTAGGTCACAAGGTATAAATTTGCAGCTATATATGATGAATCATTCTAGAGATCTAATGCATAGCAGGAGGTTTATAATTAATATTCTATTATATATTAAAATTTTGCTAAGATAGTAGAAATTAGGTGCTCTTACCAAACACAAGAGGTAACTATGAAAGGTAATGGATATGTTAATTTGCTTACCTGTGTTAATTTTTTTACTGTGTATACGTTATCAAAACATCATGTCTTGCTCTTTAAGTATATACAATATATATATTTGTAAAGACACATTTGAAAAATATAATTCAACTTAGGAAAAAAGAGTTTCTTTAAATAGATTATTACATTTGAAATAATGTTTTGTATAAGTCTACACCAATAGGAAGAGGAGAACTACTGAAATGAAGAGCATGCTCCTGATTATGAGATTTGCAAGGATCTGAAAGTCAGGCACAAGAGGACTTCCTTGTATAAGAAAGAGTAAACAAAGATAGAAGGAAAAAAAAAAAAAAAAAAAAAAAGAGGTGTAAGAAAATAGAAAGAGTAAATGCAGTTTATGTGATAGGACAGTTGAGCAGTGAATGTTTTACCTTGAGGTAGGCCTATTTTCTCCGGAAGGAGCCTTAAGGAGCGTTTACATGCTGGCTCAAGCTGAAGGTGGGTCAAAGTTCAGGGGCTTGGGGGACAAAGAGAAGCTTAACCACAATTTGATGGAGTCAGATTTATAGGCACTTTTACAATAGCTCACTGGGGACAGATAGCTCAGCCAATTATTTCAGTAGAATACTCAAAATTTAAAGGGTTCTGTTTGGCCTTGTCATAGTAATAATCAAGGAGAGAATCCATGAGTAACATGGGAGATAATCATTTTGTAGTAAGGCTTTTACTGGAACACAACATGAATTTTTGAACATCTCTGTTTTCCAGGTTCAAAATAGTCAAGGTACATGTATTTACATGGATGTGTTTTAATTTTTCTGTGATAAGTAGCTGTGAATGGAATCTCTGGGTCTTGGGGTGTCAAATAAAAATTGCACTGGGCAGAGTAAGTGAAAATAAAGATTTTATTCAATATTCTTGCAATAGGAAAGAGAGATTGAACTCAACTCCACTGAATCAAATTGTAAGCTAGTAGAAAAGTACTAAAGGATGTCAGAGGGAAGGCTGGTCAAAGTGTTCACAATGTGTGTGTCGGCTAATTGGTGCTTAAGCTTCTACTTTCCCACAGAGACCACAGAAGATAGGATGGGGCACTCACTTTCTTGATGACTACATTTCAAAGGAATGCCTTTCAGGTCATTGAGAATGACATTCGTTAGGTCCTAAAACTGGCAGGATGCTGAAAGTATTTATATTTCAAAGGAGCAGAAAAAGACTTTATAATTGAAAGTCTTCCAGAGTCAATGTTCTAAGAAAAGTAAGGTTAGGTGCCTATATGAGGAAGAAACTTGTCTGATGTCTAGTCAAGTTGTTGAGAACATCAGGGTCAACCCCATCAACAGTAAGTTGATTTTTTACCTTTATAAGAAACTACCAAATTGTTTTTCATAACACTTGCGCCATTTTTTACTTTTACTGTTTTATGCCAGAAACTGGCAAGAACCCATCAGCAGGTGAAAGAATAAACACATTGTGGTATATCTAAACAACGGAATAATGCTCACAAACAAAAATAAATGAAAGCTAATATATGCAAAAACATAGGTGACACTCACCTTATGTTCATTAAAAGATGCCAGACAGGAAATAGTACTTACTATATTATTCCATTTATATAAAAGTTTGAAAAGATAAGTCGCATGTATAGTGAAAGAAAGTAGTTCAGTAGTTGCCTGGGGCTAGGGATAAGTCTGGGAAAGGAAGTAAGGGGCCTTTTACTGGGAGAATACAAATGTTACATATATATCAATTGTAAAGGACTTGCATGGGCATATTAATTTATCAAAACTCACCAAAATATATACCTATAATGAGTACATTTAATATTTTGTAAATAAAGCTTAATAAATTCTATTTCAAAAGCACAAATGCTATAAGACATAATAACACTAAATCACTAAACCCTCGCGTAGGAAGAAAAAAAAACGTATGTCAGTTACTTTTCGTTTTCATTGTACAAAGTTGGTAATTAGTTTGTTACTTATGTAAGAAAAAGATGTCTGGAGATCAGAGTATCTATGACCTCAGGCTCTTACAGAACAAAGCAGAAGGGTGGGGGAAAGATCTTATTGAAATTTAAGTTAATTTATTCACACTTTCTCTTGTTATGATTAGAAAGAAAGAGCAAAAGTTCCCTAAGAGATTCGTAAGTGGTAACAAAATGTTCCCTGAGCTACTCAGTTCATTGTTCTTCTTCCAATCTCCCTGTAAACAACTTTTAACTTCAAAGCATATAAAACATCACAATGTTCAAATAACCTGGAGAATGTTTGTTTGGGGGAAAGATATTTTTTTTCTGCCTAAGAGGTGAAAAAATTTGAAGAGCTGTGTATTTACCTGTACTATGATTATCTAAGTTGTCTCGATTATTTGGCTATTCTGATAAAATTTTAGGAACATTTTGTCTACTTATTTAGTGTACCGCAAAATAAACATGACTCTTGCAGATTTGAACAGAAAGACAACTGAAGCTTGATTTCTTTGACAGTGGTTACTGGTCTACTTGATCAATGAATGGCAACAGATAATATGTCTTGAGTTCTGTTGGAACGTGACAATTTATCACATGAGATCCTGTGAGCCACATAAACATTATTATATGTTATTAAAAAAAGGGTTGGAATGAATTGGTTAGTCCTGCAAACACAGTGATGGGAATAGCAGCATACGTAGCGCTTGGTCTTTGTCTCTTTTTTGTTAAAATCTTTGTCACTGATTTTAGCAAACATCTTAATGGTGTGCCTGCCATTAGTTTGTTTGTCCTAAGGCTATTCCCCTTCCTCTACCTCCTGTTCTGTTCAGTCTCTCAGAGGACTGGCTGGTCCAACTATGGACTCCCTCACAATTAGAGGGTATTGGTAGAAGAGTGCAAGAGTGAGGAATGGAGGAAAGGAAAAAGGAAAAAGCTAGGAAATGTGTTCCTATCACTCTGTGTGTTAGATGTTTTTTTTTTTTTTTCTCTCTCTGTTTCAGGTTCTTCTTAAAAGTGCCATTTTCTGTGTCCCTGACTCTTGCTGGGAAGCCCCCGGGGTGTTTCTAGCTCCCTCATACAGCCTCCCATCAGCACTCAAGTTCAGCACCTTGTGCTTGATGGTGTTTTCTAAGTTTGCTAGTCTCTGAGTCTTCCTACTGCCCCTTCTTTAGCTTTTATCTCTTTCTTATCTTTGTAACTATTTGTCCATGTTAACTTTACTTCACTGAACTACCTGCCATGGACTCTGTTTCTCTGAATTTCCCTTTATTCTCACTGATACAGGTGCCATGTTGGTTAAAATTGTAGATGGCATGAAAGTAGGATGGTCAAAGGGATAGAACTATAATGTATCCTGACAAATGTATTTTCCATTTTGTACAGATATAACCCACTTTTTCAGAATCTAAGATTTAAGATTTAATTTGTATATATGTACCTATGGATTTTACAGTCATAGAAAATTGACTGTAACTATGTACTTCATAAGGTAACTCAACAGAGGTTTATGAACTTGTGCTCAGGATAAGGCGGCATGTGTATATTCTGGGAAAAGATACTAAGATAAAAGTTGTAATACAAAAGAATCAGCACCTGTGAAGGAAAGAAGGAGAAAACAGGTTTGGATAGAGAAAGAGGTCAAATTTTAATGCAGCCCTGAAAAAGACTTGGCAAGCAGGTAGGAAATTCTAGAGCGATGACTGCCTTTCAAAATGTCCCACATAGTGCCTAAGGACCATGAGTGCCTGGCTTTCATAGCCATGCCTTACTCTCCAGATGCAAGTTGTCCACGGAAAGATGAGAGAGTTTTCTGTAGCAGAGGCAGACTAAAAGAAACTGGAACTTGCCAAATTACACCAGCTACTCCATATCAGCCCCTACACCTACCTCACAGCTGGGTTGAACACATGCAATACACACCTGGTTTGAAAGTCTTTCCTTGAAGGGTATTAAGGTGGTGCATCTTCTGGTATTCCACAGCCTGGCTTTGAGTCCTGGATCTCATTTTTACTCATTTTATAATATTGGAAAACCTTTAATTGTCTATATGCCTCAGTTTACTCCTTTATAAAATGAAATAATAGTTATCTACCTGTGATGGTTACTTTTACATTTCAACTTGGCCAGACTTTAGTTTCCAGAGATTTGGTCAAGCAGCAGTCTAGATGTTGCTATCAGGCTACTTTTCAAATGTATTTAACACCTAAATCAGTAGATGTTTAGGAAATCAGAATATACTTCATAATGTGGGCGGGCCTCATTCCATTAGTTGTGAGCTTCAAGACAAAAGACTGAGGTCCCTGAAGAAGAATAAATGTTGCCTTTAAATTACTTTTAGACTCAAGAATGCAACATCAACTCATAAAAATTTTCAGCCTGAAAACCATCCTGAAGATACTAGACTTGCCAGATCTACAATACACGAGTCAGTTCCTTAAAATCAATCTCTCTCTATAGATGATATAGATATAGATGATATAGATATAGACCCTGATTCCATTTATCTGATGAACACTGACTAATACACTACCTCACAGGGCTGTTATGTGGCTTAAATACATTGGGCTGTATAGCACAGTGCTTGACAAATAGTAAGGACACAATATATTGGCTCCTACGGTTTACCAGGTTTCTATTCATTACCAACTTAACTTCTGAATGCATTAGTTTAACTTTAAAAATAATGAACCATCTGTATAGGAACCCAAACCTTAATTCTTACATAGGTTGTTCACTTTTTTTTTAACCAACTGTATTTAAATCAATCTCGAGTACTCTAAGGGGTTTGTATAATAGTTAAATATCATATACGAAATAAAATGTTGAATTGTACTATTTTTTATTGTAGTGCCCTAGACACTTTGTTTTCCTAGCAAGTCTCTGAAAATTTATCATGCAGATTACAGTATATTAGCCACCTTTTAGTACTAAAAGACTGTAAAATTCACTCCATGGTGTTTCAATGCATGAAGGTACTTTCAGAGTGTTTTATGTAGCATAATCCATTTACTAAAACTTTCAGTGTCCCTTGTTTTATGAGGTTCTGCAAAGATGACAGATGTTCCTTAATGTTTCACCCTGGGAATTCTCCCTCGAATAAAGTTGTCTACATAGGAAACTATCAATATAGATTCGGTTGTTTAGAGAATGAAAATCTTCCAATTATAACACTATTTATTATAAGGTTCACAAAAATATTTGCACTAAAACAAAATGTACTGGAGTAAGATGAGTAACTCAAGCTGTCCCTTAATTGTCACGCAAAAGGTTATTGCAAAACTGTTTTTAAATGCGCAGATGCTAAATGACCGTCTGTGTAGGAATAATGTGGAGAAATTGTTTATATAAAGATTTCTCTATTTTACCCATATCTACTGGTCAAAATCCACAGAAAGAAAGCCTCACATTCCCATTTTCATAATGGAATGGATTTTTTGTGATTTACAACGCTCTGCAATTGAGTTTAAAAAATAGGAAATAACTCAAAATCAACTACATAGAAATATAATTTTAACATACATAGAAATGTATTTGAGTGAAAGAGCTGTTAAACATGAAATGCTTAGTTGTCTGCTTTGTTTTTAGTGAGGAACATAGTATTTGGGTGTGTTGTATGCACTTCTATGCAGACACAGTGTCAGAAAGCAAGCAATTTATCTTAGAAAAAGAATTAAGTTTATATCACCTTAGCACATTTATAGAAATATGTTTTAAACTAAGGCAAACCTAGTTCAATGACACATATATGCTTTTTTTGGAACTCATTGAATGATATGATATTTAAGACTCAATAAACAAGCAATTAAGTTAAAAATTTAAACATTTTGACTTGATCATACACATTTCCCAAAGCAATTTAATTTTCTTGAATAACATTAATTATGTCAAAATGATTAGCTCCTTACACCTGTAGAGCTACAAATCAATAGAACAGTATGATCTGATGTCAAGTTCAAATTAAGAAGGAAGTAACTAGTTATTTTCTATTCAAACACTTTCTTCCTTAGTTCAGACAATGAGAGAGGAGTTGAAATTTATTTTAGTTTTTCAAATGATCATTGAATGTATACTATGAACTAGCTACTGTTTATTAGTACCTGGCACATATATTAATAAAATGCTCTTCTTCAAGGGATTTAAAAATCAAATTAAAGCAACTTGTTCAAACTTAATTAACTATTGAACTATATCTTGCATTACATAAGAATTATGTCCACCCACAGATACCAAGGACCCTGTCTAAGTTTCTTACTGCTACCATAACAACTTATCACAAATGCATAGCTTTAAACAACACAAATTTACTTTCTTGAAGTTCTGGTGACCAAAAGGCCAAAATCAGTTTCCCCGGGGTTAAAGTCAAAGTGCTAGTAGACCTGCACGACTTCTGGAGGATCAAAGAGATGATCGACTTTCCTGCTTTTTCTTCTTGCTTTTAGAGCTATATTCCTTGGTTCATGGCTCATTCTCCCATGCTCAGAAATAGCAGCTCTAGCAGAGCATCTATCTATGTAATCAAATCTTCCTTTGCCTCCATCTTTTAAGAATTTTTTTCTAAAGAAATTGGGTCCACACAGATAATACAGAATAATCCATCCTAAGATACTTAATCTAGTCATACACCAAAAGTCACTTTTTCTATACAAGAAATATTCACAGGTGCCAGGAATTAGGTCTTGACTGTCTTCAGAACTCATTTCCAGCCTTCCACAAAACCCAAAACAGTGGCTCAAGCCAAAATAAAAGGGTACTTTTCCTGCCTGTAAGTAAAACTTTGGTGTAGGCGATAGAAGCTAGAGTGACAGCACTGCAGTGTTGTCAGGGAAACAGAATCATTTCAGCTCTTTTCTATGCCATTACTGGGTATGACCCTTCTTCAAATGCCTATAAGATGGATTCTGGAGCTCTAGCTATTGTAACTATACTTTATGCATTAGGGGAAAAAAAAGAGTGGAAGAACAAAGATATATAAATCTGATGTCTCATTCTCTTTAACAAAACTTATCCAGAAATTCCACCCAAGAACTTAATGTCACTTCTCATTGACTGGTGCCCACTCACACATTCTTGTCTACTGATATAGGAGACTCGGTATGAAATTTTTTAGCTAAATAGATTGTTGCCTATATAAAATTGTGTTTGGGAAGGGTAAAATGGGAATTGGGTACTAGTATCTGCTGTTATACATCAGTATTTATTAAGTCACTTTATAAACCTATACTTTTGGCATATCTATAATAAGATGCATACATTATTAAGTCTGTAATTGTATCATCTCATAGAAAGATCATTGCTTACACAGCAAAATACAAACTCTTGTTGCAGAAGTACACCATCTTTAAAAGTTGGAGCCCTTTCTTTGGGTGTGTCTGAAAAAAAGGAGATTGAATATTGACAGTTATGCTGTATCAGAAATACATCGTAGCTGTCATTGTACCACACAACACAATCCACAGACACTAAGACTGTAATGCCAGTGCTGGAAATGAAAAGTTGAAGGAACTGAAGACAAAGATGACTCAATTTACTTGTTTTTCTGAAGAACGCGAGAATTATTCTGCCAGGATTTGAGGCAGAAATTTGAAATAGTCTATTCTATTTTGCATTACCTCCCAATGAGGTAGCTGAGATCTGAGTAACAAATCCTAGTATAGACATTATACAGAAACATTCTCAATATGTTTCCATTTTTTCTACTCAAAGTATACTATTAAAATGAAAACATATTAGTAAATTATGCTCTACAGAATAAAATATAAATAAGATAATTTCTGGAAATTTTTTTTTAACATTAGAGTTTAGGGTTTGGTTTACTCTTTTAAAATATCTTGAAAACACTTTGCTCTGTTTACCACATCCTCGGTGCTATTTATCTTGAGTGAAAAGCTAAGTATACTCTTGTTTTGTATTTTAGCCTCGCACAGCTGTTTACAGTAAAAATTGCATCTAGGCAGAATTGCTTCCCTGTGGCACAAACACATTGTTTTGCTTTGGGATTTCAAACATCAGAGGTAACTGTGAAATGTTCAGCTAAGTGCCTTGCACTCAATCACGTGACACTACTCCCTCCTCGTGCTCTTCCGTCTCACTTGCTGCTCCCTTTCAGGTGCCTTTGTGACATCAGTCCCTCTGATTCATCTTAAATGTTGAGATTTATCCCAGTTATTTTCCTCTCTCTGCACTTGCTCTCCCTAGGAGATTTCATTGTCCTTGTCTTGTTTATGGCATTCATATCTGTATCCCCAGCCTAAATCTCTCCTGTAAGCTGCAGCTCTTTAAGTTTAAATGCCTATTGGAGTCTTCCATTGAAATGTCCCACAGATACCTACAGCTGAGCCTGTTCAAAGCTAAAATCTCTCCCATTCCCTACATATCTACCCTCTCTCTTTTGTTTCTTCTTCTTCTTTTTTTTTTTTGAGACGGAGTTCGCTCTGGTCGCCAGATGGAGTGCAGTGGCCGGCTTCTCAGTCACTGCAAGCCTCCGCTTCCCGGGTTTGCCATTCTTCCTGCCTCAGCCCTTCCAAGAGCTGGGAACTTACAGGCGCCCGCCACTCGCCCTGGCTGTTTTTGTATTTTAGTGGAGACGGGGTTTTACCGTGTTCGCCAGGATGGTTTTCGATCTCCTTTGACCTCGGGTGATCGCCGTCTGGACCTCCCAAAAGTTGCTGGGATTTACAGGCTTGAAGGCACCGCCCGGCTCTTGTTCTTCTATTAATTAAAAAGGCACTATCATTCACTTAAAATAGCTGACAGGTAGGGGAAAAGGTTACGCCATGCCTTTAAACTCTTCTCTGGGCCCACCTCCACTCAAAGCTTTTATCCAATACTATTGTTCTATAAACAAGTGGATTTCCAAATTCTTTCGAAATCCCTCACTCTCTCGTCAAATCCCACAAGTTTTTCACATTTTAAGGACAATTTCCTCTTTGAAATAATTGAATAATCCCACGACTTTGCAAAAAAAACTCGCCTTAAAGTTTTTGCTTGGTAAAACAATCATATCTTTCCCAGTCTTAAAAAAGCAATTGCAAAGGGTACTCTTCTGAAAGCTTTGGGATTTGCGTTTATGTTTATCTCCACTTAAAAACCCCCTGGCTTTAACCCAGCTTCCTTGAGATGACTAGAAAAAAATTCTTTTATTATTCAGTTTCGTTTTTTCTCTCGGAGCATCTTTTCATTCTTCCCACTGCCACTCAATTTATTACATAACGGTATTTTTAATTTACAAATATTGCCATTAAACTTTGGCTATATTTCATACTTAGTAAAAGCATAAGCTGTTTTTTCCCATCTGATTAAATTTCTCTTTATCAAGTTGCTAATAAAATGGCTTTTGGGATCAGAGTTTAAATGTTTCAAAACCTTTCTTTTTCCCCAAAATCTAGTAAGGAATAACCCAAAAACAAACATCACCACCAATGTTGATCACTCTTGTTTAACATCCCTTAATCTTTTGCTGTCTTTCCTTAGAAACCCTTCAACTTTCAAAAGAAGTTACCTGTGGCTTGTATTAATTATTACAATAACCTTATGTTACTTCTTGTTTAAAAGGATGACTGTTTCTGTCCTAATCTCTATAAAGATTTTTTTAAAAAAAATCAAAAAACAACCCAAGTTGCCTAAGAGAGGAATGTTGCATATGAGGAGACAGTTGGATTTCAACAATGGGAAAGGGGCATGTAAAAGAACAAAACAAAATGTGGGACTGTTCATTCTTTTAAACCTTACTTTTAAAAAAACCCTGGCCTTGAGGAGGCTGGGCAACAGGGCTACACTTGTACTCATCCCAAGCAACTATTGAGCGGTGCCGGGCGCGGGTGGCATTTTACCTTGAACGGTTCAGGAGTTTCCAGGACCAGCCCCCTGACAAACATGATGCAATTTGTTCTGCTCTACAAAAGACCATAACACAACAACAAAAAAAAATACGTTAGGTGTGAGAAAAGAGGGGCGTTGTAAATTCCCAAAGCTTATTCTGGAGGCTGAGGCAGAAACTGGGAAGGAAGAGGTTGCAGTGAGCCAAGAAACCTGCAGTTTGTAACTCCCGGCCTGGGGACAGAGGAGAATACCCTAGCCAAAAAAAAAATAATAAAAATTAAAAAAAATAAAAAAATAAAAATAAAAATAAAAAACTGCACCTGGAGGAAAGCGGAGAGCGAAGCTACCATTCCTTAGATTTGTGCTGTTCTTTGATGCCAGGGGAAACACTCAGAATACCTTGAATGCTCTCTTTACTTTTTTATGAACTTCATCTAGAGATAGATAGCAAACTCCATTTCAATTAATTCACTCAGGTCTAAATATATTTTTGCGAATATTGTTTTTTCATCGACTTGTCACAAGGGCATTACCGGAACTGTCTTTAATCTTTCAATTATATGACTTTCCTGATTCAGAACTCAGTAACTTAGAATAAACAAAGCCGAAGAAAAGATTAAATACATTAAAAGGTATTCAGGCAGGACAATAACAGGTTAAATCCAACCCTGAAAGAAGACAGCAAAATACTTTCTTGATGAGGGTATTAAACTCAGAAAAATATTTTTTTTACATATGCCAATTCACTCATTCAATATTTCTTACTAAACAGTATCACACAGAGCAAAACTATTACATTAATAAGTAATTCAACCAAGAAGAAAAGAGAAAACAGTGCTAAAGTTGGTGAATAATATTTGATTAAATGAAATATTTATATAGTTTTTCCACAAAATATTTAGTTTACAAAAGGAAAAATAGTAACTACAGAGTCATTACACTCTGTGCAGAGTCATCAGATACCTCCTTAGTCAAGTAATCAATGTTAACATCACCAGTAATGGGGGAGATTAAATTGTGCACCATCTAATGGATTCAATGGGAACAATGCATCATAACTCCTACGATATTCTGCCAAAATTACATTACCAGAATTGAATCATGAGGAAACATCAAACAAACCCAAACTGAGGCCCATTCTTTAAAATAACTGCTGATAACTTCAAAAGTTTCAAGGTCATGAATGTCAATGCAAGACTGTGGAATTATTCCAGAATGAGGGAAAGTAGAGAGACTACTAACTAAATGTAACACATTATTCTAGATTGAATCATTTTCCTATGAAGAATATTATTATAATAATTAGTGAATCACAAATAGTGATTAGGAATTAAAAGATAATATATCAATGTTAATTTCTTGATTTTTGTTTTGATACTTTGATTACAAAAAATAGTATCTTTTTTCTGTAGGAAATATTTACTAGAGATTTTAGGATGACAGGGACATTCAGTTAGCAATTTACTCTCAAATGTCCTAGGAAAAACAAAAAGTCTCTTACTTGCTGTTTTACAGTAAAATTGAAATTATTTTAAAATAAATCTTAAAATTCAAAAAAAGATAAAAGACTTGTTGTCATATAAAATTGAATACAAACTTTTAAATTTTATTAAATGTTTTATTTATTATTTTATTAATATGTAAAATCTCACTCATTTTGTGACACGCCACCTATAATATTCTAAAATATAATTTCCACTGTGTCTAAAGTTATTTATGATGGCTAATTAATGAAATAGAGCCCAAGAAAACTAAATAATTAAAGATGCTCTTGGCTCTCGATTTTCTTTTAAAGTTAGCATTAAAATTGTGCCTCTCAAACTAGACTCCATGTTAGACTTACCTAGTCAGGTTTATAAATATTCACATGCCCCCACAGCACCCAAGAGTATGATATAATTAGCGTGGTTGATGCATGAGCATTGTCATTTTTTCAAGCAGGGAGGAGAGAAACATGGACACAAACAGAGTTGAAAAACTTCAGGCTAGGGATGTTGGTAATGATAATCATTCAATTTATTCCCTTCTGTTCTAGGATGTTATTGTGAGGGTAATTGAGCAAGGAATATGTAAAAATTGGCAATGAATCTTCTATTCTTGTGGAATCAAAAGCATCATTCGTATATAAGCAGATTGATAATATAAAAATTAAATGTAATAATGATGTAATCTAAAATATTGTTCCAGATGTTGTTGACATTTTATATTTTAGGCAAGAGAAGTTTACCTATCAAATTCTATGTAAAATGTATAAAACACAAACACATTCATTCAGTGAAATGCCTTGTTAATCTTCATTTTCAACAGAACCTAGCACAGACCAAAAGGATATAGAACAATCTGAGAACTAACATTTTATCATTTGCGATTATAATTCCTCAATAAATCAGTCTTATTAAAAACCAAATGATCACATTGTTTCATCACATTTCAGTCCCTATTAGTACAAATGTTATTATTCATTTTCCTGAATCTGTCTATATATCATTATGTAGTACATTCAATTGATTTAAATATAATCCTCAAGGTCAGAGTTTGAGTTGTATGCATGTCTGTATCCCTAGTCCAAGGTAGAGTGCCTGATCAAGTCGAGTGAATAGGTGAATGAGAAGCTAACATGATTTTTTGGTTCATTTTTAGACATTTTTGGTTCTGCTAATTTGGTTCTTCAAATTATATGACTCTTTTTCTGACACATGAAGTTATTTCAGCTGATATGCACTGTATTTTACAGTTTTTTTCTATACAATCTGTGAAAATAAAATTTAACTCTTTATCTAAAACATTGTTCCAGACATTACTGATGTTTTGTAAGTTAGGCAAGAAGAGCTTACCTAATCTTTTCATATAGAGAGATAGCAAACAAAAGTTTTTAAGACTATTGCTGACAAGTTGGAGTTGAATGTATGTATAATGAAAAAGTACAAAGCATGACCTGTCTTAACAGGGGGGCTCATATACTTAAAATACCGCTTAAATGAATTCCTGTATATCAAGATACACTGCACTCTTTAGTTGAAGAAAACTATTCTGCTTAATATATATTATTTAATCTGTGTAAGTAAAAATGAGTAAACTGCGTTATAAATGAAAACTCTTTTTAATACACTCTTTAATTCTTTATATAAGATTCTCAGCTTTCTTCTGATGTTAGTATCTTGTTCAGCTTCCTTCTCTGTAAAGGTGGCTGAGTTGGTCAATTACATAGCATTGCAGTCTTTGGTTTCATGCCTTTTCTTGTCCTTGGCATTCTCTTTGCCTCTTTATGATAACAAGGATAATCCCTTCTTCAGTGGACTCCTGTGGGGCTATAGCATCAAGGCTCTCAATAAAAATCTGAACAGTTCAACAATTTTTATTGAGTCTTGATTGAACAGCCCCTAGGGAGCTAAGCACAGAAAAGAAGAGATAGGAAAATGTAGTCAAGAGCTGTAATAGCCTCAGTCTAAAGACATAGAGCACCAGTCCAAGAGAACTGGCAATAACTAAAATTTAACAGCTTGGCATCAGTGCACACATCTTCTGATGCCAAATAATGAGACACAGAGAACAGAAATAAAAGTGGCACTGAAATTACATTTTTCTTTGCCTTTTATTATGAAACTCCAGAAATTACAACAGAATTGAGAATGGCCAAAGACAACGTTCTTTGGTTTCCTTTAAGTTAAATCTTAACTTTAAAAAACATAGGAGGTACGTAATAAAGAATGGAAAATCTACTGGTACTGCTAAAGTTTCTTCATCACCACTAGGACTTTCTCAGATCTTTCAAATCTTGATATCACAGCATTAATTTCTCCTCCTTTAACCAAGTTGTTAGTGAAAAAAAACCATGGCAATAAAAAAAAACAGTTCCCCGCCCCCCCCAAAAAAAAAAAAAAAAAAAAAAAAAAANCGCTTACTGAGAGCTCTGGCCTGTTTGCTGTTGTTCCTTACAATTTATGACAAATTTTGTGTAAAACTTTAAGTAAAAACAACCTTCCCTGGTCAAATAAATGATTGGTGGAACCCTGAATAGAAAAAAAGATAGTATTAAACTCTGTAAAACTTTCTACACTTTACAATATTGTAATTCTTCAAGTGTGTGTAAAATACGCAACATTTTCTAAATTATGCATTTATTCTTCAAAGCATTTTGCAGTAGAACACTAAACATGTACAAGGAAAAGCAGAAATAGCTCAAAAATCTCATTGATATAGCACATCCAAAAGCTTAATATGTTCCTATCAGATTGTCACGATTTTAATAATGGACTTGTGCATTAGATAGGAAAATTTTTATGCACTCCTGATACATACTTATTCCTAGAAATGAGGAAAGTAAACCTAAGAAAGGCGGCACAATAAACGATATCATGAAATAAAAACGGAAATAGATTAATCCCCCCTTATTTGTGGGACATACATTCCGAGACTCTCAGTAGATGCCTAAAACTGTGAATAGTATCAAACTCTATGTACACTGCTTTTCCATTTAATAAAAGAGAAGATTACCATGTGACTGACGGGTGGGCGGTGTAGGCAGTGTGGCTATGCTGGACAAAGAAATGATTCACGTCCTGGGCAGGATGGAGATTGAATGGTGCAAGATTTCATCACAATCCTCAGATAGGAATGCAATTTCAAACTTACAAATTGTTTATTTTGTAATTTTCATTTAATATTTTGGACCACATTTGATCACAAGTAATAGAAAATGCAAAAAGTAAAATCATGGATGGAGGGCATGGGAAAATACGGTACACATATTTAAGTCTCTTTCTTAGACTTCAATTTCAAGAGGAACAACTCTTAACAGATATTGCCTTGGAGAATAAGGTTCTCTCAGTTTTTAATCCTCGTAAAAGAAAAAAAAAATAGATAAATTCAATTGAATAAAGTTTAATTTAGCAATGAACAGTTTGTGAATTGAGCAGCACCAGAATCATTCAGAATGGCTCTGGGTCTGCTACATGTTTAAGCAACATTTATGGACAAAGAAAGGCAAATGATGCACAGAAAATGGAAGTGACATATAGAGGCAGTCTGTGGACTGCTCAGCTGCTGTAATTGGCTGGCACACCTAAGTTTGATTTTCAGTTTGTTTACATAATGAATTAGTTTGCAGTTTGTTACTTAGGATTCATATGCAGACTTCTAGAGCCCAAATTCAGCTTCATTTAATATACTTTGACAATTTCAATTTTCGGGACTGATTTTTCTCAGTACAGATGTCAAGGGATCAGTCAAATTTGTTATCTAGAGAGAGACACCACACTCTCTATACCCAGGGATCTACACCCTATTAAATCAGAAATTCTGAGGGGGTCTGAAAGTTTATTTTCTATCTATCATCTTTCTATGTATCTATGCATGCATGAATGTATGTATGTATGTATCTATCTATCTATGTATCCTATATAAAACTACATATCTAACTTTCTATCTCTCTATATATTTTATTTTATTTTTTATTTTTTTTATTTTATTTTTTT
>NW_016812293.1:980480-998915 GCF_001698545.2 Rhinopithecus bieti | reverse complement strand
CTCTATATATTTTAGATTTATATGTAATAAACTTTCAGACTTTTCAGCATGTATAAATATATATTTTAATTATATATTAAGATTTGTGATTACATGTATTTGTAATTTTTGATTGTATATATTATTTCAAAACGTGTGTGTGTGTGTGGGTATTAAGCTTTAAGATCTTTCAGAAAGAAAACCACTGGAAAATACACATGAACTGGCAAAATAATGTATCATTATGTGAACAGTGAGGCTTCATTATGATGGGTTGGGGTTGAGAAGTAATATTTATTGAATTCCTAAAGTAAAGCAGTTTATCTCTGTGTGTGTATTGCTTTATATACTGCTTTTAATAAAAAAAAAAAAAAACATAATGAACAGCATAAATTTGGATGTTGATTAGTGAAATGAAGGAAACAACTAGAGAAAGAGAGAGAGACAGAGAAGGATGGAGAGCCACTGGGGGAAGCCATGATTTAAAAATATGACTCTGATTTATTTGAAGGCAATTGACTACACAGCTATAAAGAAGAGATAGGAGAATCAGTTAGAAGGCTAATATAATAATTTAGATGTAATTATCAGAACAGCTTTAGGAAGGAATACTTAGGAAAATTATACAAATTTAAAGTTTACTAAGCACACATGCGCGCACACACACACACACGTGCGTGTTTTTGCAAGCAGAAACACAAGACAACTAGCTAGTTAAGACACTAGCTAGAATAACCTTGCAGAGTTAGCCTCTTATGACAACACCCCACAGGTAATACAGGGATAGTCAGATGTGACAACCTAGAAGTACAGGAGGATTGACTCTGGGAGGTGTACCTAGAAATGTTAATTCCTCCACTTTTGTAGAGTTGAGAATATCCCCCCTCCTACAAGAGAAAGAAGAAAGTTTGTTTCTTACCATTTCTAATATAAATACATCTTTCCAGGGAGAGGAAGAGACAGAATATCTGGAGTCTTCTAAAAGATTTTTAAAAGATTCTTAGAGAAATTCACTCCTAAGAAATTACATGATGTAGAAGAAGAATACTTGTCTTTGGAGATCTATGAGCTAATCAGTCATCCTTTCCCTTAACCCAATTTATTTTTTAATATACAAGCATGTGAAAAAAGTAGAACCCCAAGTTAAATGAGGTCTTTCTGTATAATTATATATTGAGTCTATGCTCATCCTTTTATCTAACAGAAATTCAAGGTGACAAATATAAATTGTCTAGTTAATATTAGGTTGGGAAGTACCAGATCATTTAGGTGAGTGCCCTACAGGAAAAAAAAAAAAAATGATATCAGCAATATAATTAAAATAATTTTTGATGAATCAGACACAAGATGACCATGTTGTTTTCAATCAATTTTGTATCCAACAGAGGATAAATACTATTTATGTTAATCACACATGGGAAGTTCAAAGACATATTCTGTACTTTCTCCCGCTACACAGGAAGTAGAAGCTATCAATTCACTTAAAGCAATAAAGCAGAATGATTATCCTGCTGTGATTCTCCAAGTTGTCACTAGGAACAACAAAACAGGCTGAACTAATTTTAGTTGAACTACTGAGGCCACTCAAAAAACTTATGTGGAAAGGGTAACTGGAGAGCCTGCACCTGGTCCTAAAAGCAAGGCTATAGAACAAAGATGGATGAGCCTGGAAGATGACATTGAATGCCTTTTCCAGAATATACACTGTTGTATGTAATGGACCAATAGGCTATAAGATCAGAAAATCAGTGTGATATTGATAAATCGATAAATTTCTTGATAAATTCACAGGATATAATACTAGTTTGGTCTTGCACAGTATTTTAATTGTTTAAAATTATCAATTGAAAATAGTATTATTTCAAAGAAGTTATCTTAATCCAAGTAATTCACTATAAGAAATATATTGAACTATATTGACTTTAAGAACTTTATAACTATATTCACATTGTTTCAAATATAAACAAATTACTTTACTAATTACTTTATCCCTTCCTATGAAAAGTGAGAGAAAGAGAGTTATGTAATAAGGAAACTAAAGAATAATAATAATGAGAAGAGGCCATTGTTTAATTTTCTTTCATTATTTCAGATCTTCTCACATTTAGAAGTGTTACAAATATAAACTATTCTTATTAAACTCTTAAAAAATACTTAGATGTTTGGTAAAATATTTAAAGAATTAGATAAGGAGGCTCCAAGTCCAGAAAAGGCAGCTGAGTAGCGAATTAAAAATTTGAAATACTTGATATTTGTAGTTTTATTAGAGTAACATCTTGGGCTCCAAGTTATTCGAATATTTGGGGATGTCAAATATGCATTCATCTTTGTTTCTTATTAATGTCACAATGACACAGAGTCTGACCTTTTCTTTTCTTTTATGTTTTGATATTACTTTTATTGGTTTTTAAAGAGAGCAGTCCAAATAATAAATTTAAAGTCCACTTAACTACACATGAGATGAAGTAAAATATTATTACATTTCTACTAACCTAACATTAGAACAATATTACTGCTAAGAATTCAGTAGTTGCTCTATGGAAATATATAAAACTATGTGACTTTAAAAACTTGTTTTTTGTTTTTTTTTTTTTTTTGACTTTAAAAACATTTGTAACTAAATTCACATCCAATTTCGAAGTTTGCTATGAGATCAAAAATCTAATTTATTTTATGGATGAAAAGGCCAGCAAATGGAAACCAAATGAAAATATGTTAGCAAGCTATTCACCTTTGCATACTTTTTGTCCACATTTCATTTTATTTAGCAGATATCTAACTTTCATTCTCCATCTTTAACAATACAATGATGAATTTTGTCCTAAAAATACAAATTACGAGTTCGCCAATAATAATAACTTCCAAATCTAGGTACCAAAAAGATGTGAAAGTTTTGATAGTAATATTCCACTTCTGAATTTAATTCAATGTTTCAAGAAAATAGAATTATCGTAGTTAAGCATTGTTGTTTCAAAATTTATGGACTATATCTCCTGAATTGACTTAATTTAGACTAAAATAATAACTTCCATTATAATTAAGTCTTTCTCAATATTAAAAATGTGTTATTGGAATACGAGATACATTTTATTTCAGACATGCCATAATTCCAGTATTTAAGTTAGATTTGTCACTGAGGATTTATCATCATTTATTTTTTCAACAAATCCTTTTTAAAGGATAGTTATGCATCAGTTACTTTGCTAAGATATTGCTATATGGTAAACATTAAAGTGAGCAAAATTCCCATTCTTGTGGAATTTTGCTTTTCATAAAAAAGAAAACATAATAAACAACATAAATTTGGACATTAATTGCTGCAGCAAAGAAGATAACTAGAAAATAATATATAGAGAGAAATGGAGAGACACTGGAAGAAGTCATGAATAAAAAATACGTCTCGGCTTTATTTGTAAGCCATTGATGGTAGAACTATAAAAGTAGATACAGGAAAACCAAATAGAAGGCTAATGAAATAATTTAGATATAATTAAAAGCACAACCTTAAAAAGAAAGCGAGGTTTGGGATAATTAAATTCATTATTTATCAGGTATGATTATTGGCCCTGATAATTTATCAGTAATATTTAGTGATAATTTATCCCTAAATAAAGCACAATTTCCTGTTCTCATGGAGCTTACTATTCTAGTGGGAAAGGTAGATAATTAAGAAAGTAAGCAAATTAGAATGTGTTTTCACATGACGTAGTGACAAAGCAAAATATTGCATCAGAGGTTGGAGGCAGAGATTATCATTAGAATAGCACGGTCAAGAAAATCCTCATTCATAGTATTTGAGCAAACACACAGGTGATAAGGGAGTAAATCCTGCAGATATATGAGAGGAGAGCATTCCAGAGAGAGGAAATAGGGAGTACAAAGCCCCTGAGGCAGAAATGGAAGCTTAAGTTTGAGGAACAGCGAGAAATGAATGAGCCTGGAGAAGAATGATTAAAGACAAATTAATAGATGCAGCCAGAAGGATGGTATAGACATCTTGTTTTGAGTAGTTAAGTTTTACTTGTAGTAGTAGATTATGAAGCTAGAGGGATTTGTGTAGAGCAGTTAGCTATGTGTGTTTTAATAGGATCATTCTAGCTACTGAATTAAAAATAAACTCCAGAGAAAAAGGGCAGAGACAAGAGACAATGACAATAATCTTGTCACAATATGGTGGTGTCTTGGACTAGAATGTTATGCATGGAGATAATAAGTGCTCAGATTCTGGAATCTGAAATAAATCAATAAATAAAACTGACCTTATTTTCTGACTAATTAGATGTATGCTTCAAGATAAGTATTCATTTTAATCCAACATTTTTTAAGAAACTGCAGTACACCATTCTATATCTTGAGGACACACGAGTAAATAAAACAGAAAAAAAAAAAATCTGCCCTCTTGACGTTTATATTCTAGAGGAAGAGGGTTGATTCTGACTCAAGAGATAATAATACTGAGCACCAGGACATGTAAAGGGTTCATTAACTGTGACTGAGATATTTCGGAGAGGAAGCTTGGAATCTTGTTTTCAGACATTTTATTTTTTAGATTCTGTGAGATGTGGAAGAAGCAGTTCAATGGAGAAGCTAGATGCACAAGTTCGGGAGAGAGGTCTAATGTGAAGNCAAAGGACGCAAACTCATCCTTTTTTATGGCTGCATAGTATTCCATGAGAAGATTTTAATCTGTCAACCATTAGCTAGAGATGAGAAGTAAGGCCCTGAGACTGGAAAATGACACCAAAGAAGTTGATATAAATAGCAAAAAGGGTTAGGTTGGTCCACGAGGGACTTTAATGTCAGAGATCTGGAAAATGAGGATACATTGGTATAGAAAGGGAAGTAAGAAAGACCAGTGGCAGCTGGAAAAACTCCTTCACACCAAAAGATTTGCAAAATTAATTTTATTTTCCATAAAATAGAAAATATATTATCATCATTCAGTGTTTTATCTGATGAAACCATAGAGATTTTAAAAAGATATAATATGATTACTTCAAATCACTATGGATAAGCAGAAGCAGCAGGGTTGTGCCTGGGGTATAAATTCATCTTATACTGAGGAGAAAAATATCAATGTATATGTTTAACAGAGAAAAAAAAAATTCTATTTAATGGTTTTTGGAAGAAGTGAAATTTTATTTCTCAAGTCGTTATTTACCTATTGAAAAAACTGTTTCTAGGAAGAGTGGAAAGGTAGAACATGAAACTGTTACCTGAGTGTCTATTTGCAGTCTGCTCTTCTTCTGTCATTTTTTTAAACTATACAAATTATATACTGTATAAGTAACAGAGTCCCAGCCAGGTTCTTGGAGAAAGTAAGTTATGATTAAGCATATCTCTTGAATTGCAGGAATTGACCAATAGAGATTTTTGCAAGCCTCTGGGAGGAAACTTATCTTTTGAAAAAAGCAGGAGCTCAAACAAATGAAACCTGTTCTGACATAACATACCCCTCATCTTCAGCTCCATAGGATGCATACTGAATATTATGTATACATGTGTCACACATACTAAAAGTTAGGCTCCAAGAAGATGTATGTAGGTGTATTGTATAAAATAGATTGAATAGACTGATGGGGGAAGAAACTATATAAGATTGTCTAGTTATTGCAGCAATTTGGATGAAAAGTAAAAACATAAATACAGAAGTTTCAACTCTATAAAATATAAAAATAATTAACACTACAATTAATATGATTTGATAATAGACTTGGCATATGGAATTTGACTAGAACAGCAGCTCTCCCAATGGTGTAACCCCACCTTCTGTTTGAAGCAACTGAGAAAAATTAGCGTGTATAGATCCATAAGTATGTGGAAGATTAAACAATAAATGTATTGGCAGTGTTCTGCTCCTCTTCCTTGGTTAAAGGATATGTAAATCCCTGTTCCTCAATCAGTAGTTCAATGCACATAAATTGGGAAGGAAGTGCGTGTGCGATCCTTGAAGAGGCCTCTGCCATCCCCTGAATGACAAATGCAACACTGGGAGTGAATACTCCTTGTCCTCCCTAGCATTAGTAAGCATCATTATTGGTTAATTCTGCACATCTGTGAGAACCACTCAGAAATAATATGCCATAAATGTATCTTTCTCATTCAGAAGGACCAATCTCCTTGAAATAAAACAGGCTGTGACCCATGGCAAAAGATGTTTTCTATAGTAAAACAACCCCAAGCTAAGGGCTCTTTCATGCAGTTGTAATCATTCAGGAAGAGGCCAGTGCTCTCTGCTCACCCATCAGAGGAAAAAATAAAGATGCTAAAATTACTTGTATCAACGATCAGTGCACTTGATTTACCACCTGTGATGTGTGTGTCTGAAGTGGCTGAGCACTGCATCCTTGATGCTGTATTTGAGCTGTCTCCCAAGTGTAAGGTTACGAATAAACAGTGCAGCAGGAAGGTGGCTGAAGAGGAGAAGGTACAAAGTCATCACTGTTCTTTAAGATGAAAATCTGAGAGCCTAATATTTTATGATTCTCCTTTTCATCTATCTTTCTTTCTTTCTTTCTTTCTTTCTTTCTTTCTTTCTTTCTTTCTTTCTTTCTTTCTTTCTTTCTTTCTTTCTTTCTTTCTTTCTTTCTTTCTAATTTATCTATCTATGTAATCATCTCCCAACTTTTCTTTTATCCATGCCAGTTCTCCCCACTTCCACTTTTCCCTTCCCATTTCTTTTACATGCCAGAATAGACTCTGACTAGGTGGTCTAGGATAGAATCTAAGTTAATCTATTCTACTTTAGTAGATGTGTTTCTTTGGGTAAATTACACAGCTTGCTTCACCATCGTCAGTTTTCTATTCTTTAAGTGGGCATTAGTTAAATGGAATTAAGTAAACATGTAAGGTGCTTAGGGTTTTTATAACTTCTACAGGAGTGGTTGCTATTCTTAGTAAATTAAATTAATAATTGATATATAACAAATTATTACTTATTACTTATTATTAAATTATTGCTTCTCTCGTTCCTTTGTATTAATAGTAACATTACTGCAATAAAAACCAACCTTTATATATGGAATAAATAGTATCAGAATTATTATTAATTTTTGAGGACTACAATTTGCAAGTAAAAGACATTACAAATGATATTTAATGGTATATAGTTCTAGATTTGAATGATTTTATTTTAATGACTTTAAACATTCTTATTCTATAGAATTTAGCAAAATACTCTTTGAGTACCATAAAAAGAATTTACGAAGTGTCCAGAATAGAGCCTTTTTCTTTCTATTCAGTTCAATCTGTGGATTCCTAGATTTGGATTTTGCTTCCAAGTAGTCATATTTTTCTACATAGTACAAAAGTTACGAAGGCTATAGGGGAGACATACTGAAGAAAAAGGAGAGATATGCATTAGATTACGTTCTAAATTGCTATTATCAGTGATTGCATGTAATTCACTCTGCCTTTGTCATTCTTTGGTTTACTACTTTATGTAACACAATTAGGTTGTCTTTCTACCCACAATTGCTTTTCTTTTAAGCAGTTTTGTTTTCTTTATATATTTTGTCTTTCCTTAAGCATTACAATATCAGAGATGTGTTTAAAAACTATGAATGGTTTTAATAAAAAATAAATAAATATGACAAATAGATACACAAAAAGGATATCTTCTTATAACACTATCTCAATATTTACCTTTATAAATTTCATTGACCAAATTTGAGACAGCAACTGTTAGAGAAATTTTGGTCATCTTCTTGTAGGCTGTTATTTTTGTTATTACACTTCTTAAAACACATTGCAAAATAATTTTAGATGTAATTTACTGAGTGAATTTATTTTTTAAGTTTTAACTTAATCTGAAATGTATGGTTTCAGATTACAATACATAATTGTAATTGAAAGCGCAATTATGTATTGATCACACATTTAAACTTTACATATATTATAATTACTTTATCCACTCTGTGCACACTAAGGAATAATTTGAAAATTTCAATGTTTACTTAAAAATAACATATAGTTGAAATAAAGCAAATAAAGTTCTGGGCCCAGATACGGAACCAATTGATGACCTAATACCTTTATGTTTTTGTATCCTGTTTATACTTTCTCTTCCTTTTGTATTTCCTCAGAGACACAGCAGGATCTTCAGCTGCAGCTTCAGCTGCAAGCATAAAAAATCTTGGAAATAAAAATGTCAACCAAAATGAAGAAAGCATGATCAAATGATGTGGTGTTATTCAACATTCACTGCACAATCTGAAAACTTGCATGGATTCGACTTTTTGTTTATTTCAGAAATGCAGAATATATTTAACCAGAGCTAAAATAGTAACAATTGGTACTGAAACATTACCTAAAGGTGGTGGTTTTTTTTCTTTTTAATTATGTGTACTTTAACTAAAAATTTTGATATTTACATCAAAGTGAATGAAATATTTTAGATAAGTACTTCTTATTCAACATATTAAAATATAGCTTATGTTTGATTTTTTTTTCTATTTCTGCTAAGGTAAAATAGTTTTATTGCATATAACTTCAGAATATTAATATCAACTTGGGGAAAAAAAAACACCCTCTGAAAGTGACATCACTGTTTTCATATAAAACATGAGTATGACATTTTAGGTGTGCCCTTTCTTTGCTTCACAATGGGAATTTGAACTTAGAAATGATTTCTGTTGAAAGGAGAGTGAAAATAGTATCAATAGTAAGCACCAATTAAGTGCATTTTTTTTTCACTTTCAGCAGAAGCCCATTGTGAAGTTAATAGAGTTAACATTTGTTGTTGTTTTTTTCTCCTCATTCTACATCCTAAAATATATCGTATATGTCACATAAGATCTTATACAGGACACATGCAGTATATTAGTCATATCCCTAAAGAAATTCAATAGCAAACACAATTTTTACGTTATTATAATCGAACTCAGCACTAATTTTTCTAAAAAGAGTTGAACTAATGGCGTTTTTATTTAATGATTTTTTATTTATTATTTTACTCGAAGTTCTGGGATACTTGTGCAGAATGTGCGGGTGTCTTACATAGGTATACATGTGCCATGGTGGTTTGCGGCACCATTCAACCCGTCATCTAGGTTTTAGGCCCCACATGCATTAGATATTTGTCCTAATGCTCTCCCTCTCCTTGACCCCCACCCCCCAAGAGGTCCCAGTATGTTGTTCCCCTTCCCTGTGTTCATGTGTTCGTGTTGTTCAACTCCAGCTTATGAGTGAGAATATGCAGTATTTGTTTTTCTGTTCCTGTGTTAGTATGCTGAGGATGATGGCTTCCAGCTTCATCCAGGTCCCTGCAAAGAACAGAATCTCATTCTTTTCTATGGCTGCATAGTAGCCCATGATGTATATGTACCACATATTCTTTATCCAGTCTATCATTGATGGGCATGTGGGTTAGATCCACATGTTTGCTATGGCAAATAGTGCTGCAATAAACATAAGTGTGCACGTGTCTTTATAGTATAATGATTTATATTCCTTTGAGTATATACCCAGTAATGGGATTGCTGGGTCAAATGGTATTTCTGGTTCTAGATCCTTGAGGAATTGCCACATTGTCTTCCACAATGGTTGAACTAATTTATATCCCCCAAAACAGTGTAAAAGTGTTCCTATTTTTCCAGAGCCTTGACAGTATCTATTGTTTCCTGACTTTTTGATAATCACCATTCTGACTGGCATAAGATGGTATCTCACTGTGGTTTTGATTTACATTTATCTAATGATCAGTGGTGTTGAGCTTTTTTAAATAATATTTCTTGGTCACATAAATGTCTTCTTTTGATAACTGTCTATTCATATCATTCCCTAATTTTGATGGTACTATTTTTTTGTTTTTTGTTTTTTTTTTCTTGTGAATTTGTTTACGTTCTTTGTAAATTCTGGACATTAGACATTTGTCAGATGGGAAGCGTGCAAAAATTTTCTCCCATTCTATATGTTGCCTATTCACTCTGATGATAGTTTATTTTGCTGTGCAGAGTTCTTTAGTTTAATTAGACCCCTTTTGACAATTTTGGCTTTTGTTGCAGTTAATTTTGGTGTTTTCTTCATGAAGTCTTTGTCCATGCCTGTGTCCTGAATGATGCTTTCTAAGTCTTCTTCTAGAGTTTTCATGGTTTGGGATTTTACATTAAAATTTTTAATCTATCTTGAGTTAATTTTTGTATAAGATGTAAGGAAAGGGTCCAGTTTCAGTTTTTTGCATATGGCTAGCCAGTTTTCCCACTAACATTTACTGAATAGGAGGTCCTTTCCCCATTGTTTGTGTTTGTCAGGTTTGCCAGAAAAGAAATGAATGAATTCCTGGACACATACACTCTTCCAAGACTAAACCAGGAAGAAGTCGAATCCCTAAACAGACCAATACAAAGTTCTGAAATTGGGGCAGTAATTAGTAGCCCACCAACCAAAAAAAAATAAAATAAAAATAAAAAAAAAAAGCCCAGGGCTAGACGAATTCACAGCCGAATTCTATCAGAGGTACAAAGGAGCTGGTAGCATTCTTTCTGAAACTATTCCAATCAGTTGAAAAGGGGGCACTCCTCCCTATCTCATTTTATGAGGCCAGCATCATCCTGATGCCAAAACCTGGCAGAGACACAACCAAAAAAGAAAACTTCAGTCTAATATCTCTGATGAATATTGACGCGAAAATACTCAATAAAGTACTGGCAAACTGAATCCAGCAGCACATCAAAAAGCTTATTCACCACGATCAAGTCGGCTTCATTCCTGGGATGCAAGGCTGATTCTACCTATGCAAATCAATAAACATAATCCATCACTAAACAGGACCAATGACAAAAAACACAAAATTATCTCAATAGAGGCAGAAAAGGCCTTCAATAAAATTCAACATTCCTTCATGATAAAAACTCTCAATAAACTAGGTACTGATGGAACATATCTTAAAATAATAAGAGTTATTTATTGCAAAACCATAGCCAATATCATACTGAATGGGCAAAAGCTGAAAGCATTTCTTTTAAAAAATGGCACAAGACAAGGATGGCCTCTCTCACCATTTCTATTCAACAGAGTTCTGGAAATTCTGGCAGGACAACCAGGCAAGAAAAAGAAATAAACTATATTCAAATAGGAAGAGAGGAAGTCATATTGTCTCTGTTTGCAGATAACATGATTGTATATTTAGAAAACTCCATCATCTCAGCCCAAAAACTCTGTAAGCTGATAAGCAACTTCAGTAAAGTCTCAGGATACAAAATCAATTTGCAAAAATCACAAGTATTACTATACACCAACAATAGACAGAGAGTCAAATCATGAATGAAATTCCATTCACAATTGCTACAAAGAGAATAAAATACCTAAAACTACAGCTTATAAGGGATGTGAAGGACCTCTTCAAGGAGAACTACAAACCACTGCTCAAGGAAATGAGAGGACACATACAAATGGAAAAACACTCCATGCTCATGGATAGAAAGAATCAATATCATGAAAATGGCCATATTGTCCAAGGTAATTTATAGATTCAATGTTATTCCTACCAAACTACCAGTGGCTTTCTTCAGGGAACTAGAAAAAATACTTTAAATATCATATGGAACCAAAAAGAGCCCATATAGCCAAGAAAATCCTAAGCAAAAAGAACAAAGTTGGAGACATCACACTACCTGACTTCACAGTGTACTTCAAGGCTACAGTAACCCAAACAGCATTGTGCCAATACCAAAATAGACATATAGGACAATGGAACAGGGCAGAGATCTCAGAAATAATACCACCCATACACAGCCATCTGATCTTAGAGTTAACATTTTTTTTTTTTTTTTTTTTTTTTTATCACATTTTGACATCTGTTGACATCTGTCTTTGTAGATCAGACCTTCATCTTAAAACACACATTTTGGTCTGGGCATGGTGTCTCATGCCTGTAATCCCAGCAGTTTAGAAGGCCAGGGTGAAAAGATTGCTTGACCAAGACTAGCCTGGGCACCATAGCCAGACCTTATTTCTATACTGTCAGAAAATGTAAACAAATAAGAATAAAAAATAAATTTTGACAGACAATACGGTAATAGTGTATAATAGCAACGTAAGCTTTAGGTGCTTATAATTTATTTTTTAATTTTACTATTCATCACTTAAAACTATAACTCATTATTGTAAGCATATTTTAATACATATTTTAAACACTAATGAGTGATATTTGATAGATTACTTTTAGCATATCTGATTCCATCAAAATACTAACTGATAATTAAATCATTACAAAATATGTTTGAGTATAGATTTGAAAACATATTTTTAAATCTGCGGGACACAGACTGGCACATTGTGGGCTCACAAATACATTTTCTGAATAATAAATGTAATGAGCTTTGTGAAACCTACATGTACATTATTAAATAATTACTAGCATCAATATGTAGCCCCATTAATTAGAAAAATGATAAGAAATCTAAAGAAAGAATCTAAAGCATCCTGAAATTTTAATGTAAATATTATATGCATGTGTGAAAAAAGACCACCAACAGACTTTAGATAACATTTTATTGACTTGTTATAACTTCAGGACAAGTCTAATATAACTGTTTTCCGGAAAGTCAAGATTTTACAGCACAGGTGAAAATTCAGTCATAGTAGTAGCTGATGAATTTGTCCAAACACAGTATTTTAGAGGCAAAACAAAAAAAACCTGTTTTGTAACAAACATTCTCTTTTCTTCTACTTTTGTCAACCCTTACAACCCAAGATTCAGTTAGGTAAATTCAATTAGGCAGCTTGTTTTTTACCACTCTATAAGATTATTTGTTGCATTCAATTTCAAATATGAATATTATTTATGTAAAATATTGAGTTTCACTGGATATCATTTTTCTTTTTTAATTTAATTTTTAGAAAATATTTGCATATGTAACGACTCAGTTGCTGAGCATTTTAAGCATGATGTATGTGTGCATTATCAAATTATTTATTGTTTTTTCTTCATTTGGGGATTATTAATTCAGTGCCTGTTATAAAGTGGGATCTGACCAAGAATCATTGATTAGAAGGAAATTAGGAAATAGTCATTGTCTTAACAATGTTAATAGAAACAATATGCAAATATGTGCCATATCAACATTTCAAATGCCAGCATTATAAAAATATGTATGTTGAGGAATGTGAGATTAGAGGAAATATGTAATTCGTGCCATCTTCATGCTGCGTTAAAAGAAATCTTGGAAAAGGAGAATGTCCTCTCAAAGCAATTTAGATTTATTGTTTCCAAGATGAGTTGAATGAGATCTCAGAAACAAGTTCAATTTATCTGAAGAACAAAAAAAAAAAAAAAAAATCCTTCACACCTAATGTTTTGGACTTAAATATATATCTAATTCTTAGTAAATGGTGGAGACCAAGATTTTCAATGCATATTTTACTTTATTTGGTCTTCTGATTTTGTGAATTACTATTCATATATTTCAGTATATACTTTAAATAGAATTCTATAAATGCAACTGTCTTTAATTTTTCTTCAGACACTGAATTAAAGTAATTACTGCAGTACTTCTCTGAAATTTTTTAGTCTATTTTGAGATTTGTAAATAATTTACTTTTTAAAAATAAAGCTGAGCAATTCACAGTGCTCCCTATGATAGCATCATTATCACTTGCTGTCAGTCCTTGTTCAAGCAAGATGAAAGGATGGAGTTCAAGTTGGTACACAGGGTATTATGGGTAACTTACAGTCCATCTCATCTGTGCTAGAGCCAAAGTATACATCCCCCTTAAGTTTCGGGTCCAGAGCAAAAGATACATGGACACGTTTACCTAATTTGAAAATTAGTATCGACATTAACGGATTTGATAATGTCTATAACGTCTACTGTAGTCATGGACACCACACCCTTCTGCTGCCCTGCAATGGGAAGAAAATCAGAGACCACAAGTAAGGACAACCTTAGTTTATTCCAAAATTGTGCTCATGTGAGAAGCTTTGTATTAGGCATTGGGGAAACTAAAGAAATACCGTCGTTCTTTATCCCTGAATAGATTACCAGAGGAATCACCAGCCCTTACAAAAAAAAAAAAAAAAAAAAAAAAAAAAAGGCTATGTACTGTTCATGCCCCCAAATATATGAGAATCAGATAACAGCATAGCAAACGTGAAAATCTGCCTTATATTACCATGTTCAAAATCCTGCTATTCAAGCAGCTGCTTTCAACTGAAAAATTTCTAAGACAGTGTTTAGCAAAGTGTACATAAATGTTGAAAAAAATATTTTTAAATCAAATGTGCTTTGAAAATACTGGGTTTTGATAGAGTTAAACAAATTTATTTCTTCATTTATTAACTTATTTAGTTGCAAATACAATACACTTTAATCAAGTCAAAAGAATTTAGGGGGGTTTCTTCCACGTTGTTTTTATTTTTTAAACTTCTATATTGAAATGATTGTAAATTCACAGTCAGTCATAAAAAATAGTACAGAAATATCCCATATATTTTTCATTCAGTCTCCTTCAATGGTAACATCATACATAAGAATAGCAAAGTATCACAACCAGGAAATTGACAAAAATTGACAAAACAGTTATTTTAAAACTTCCTCAGAGACTTTAACACTGCAATGATTTTCTGGGAGAATCACACTCTTGTTCTGGGAAAGGAGCAATAATAGGCAATGTGCCCAATCTTGCTTGCCTGTATAATACTTTATTATTGTTTTCCCTTAGTTAGCAATGTCACAGGATCTGTACTACATGGAACATGTTCTAGAAAGCATTCCCCTAAAAATACAGTAATGGAGATCATATCTCTAAGCTTATATCACAATTGATCAAATGTTGGTGTCAGTTTCAGCTTTCTGAATTAAAGTGAAGTAGGTTGTCTAGACACAAAATAATTGAACAAAATGTACAAGAAAGAGACACTTGATTATGCTGTGTAAATATGTAATTATACATATATTAATTTTTATATGTGCATATATATGCACTTTAAAAGTGAGAAATCTGCTGATTCTAAGTATAATAAAGTTATCTAAGGGACAAAATTATAATTTTGAAGCTAATAACAACTTCATTATATTACTTTTTGATGAAAAGAATTCAAATTGATATGTTTCATTGTAGTGAAGTATATATTTGACAAACATTTTTTGCGTCCTTGCAATGTGTTTTGAATCTTGGCTACAGGCTAATGATGTAACACTAAATACGATTTAATCTTTACCCTCAAAACACTCACAGGCTAAATCAAATAGTAATCTAAGTATGAATTTAATGGTTGCAAAGATGTACATCAAATGAGTATCTTTTTTCTGTAAAGATTTTATCTTGTTCCTTATCCTTGGTTATGGAATAATTATTTGACTATTTGTTAGAATAGATTGTGTTTAGTAGTCTTATTGATATCAGTGTATTATCTACCTCCAAAGGCCTGTTTTATAAAAATAAAGAAATCTTGAGGCAAACAAATATTCAGAATTAATGAAGCATAAGATATTTCTATACTGAGAAATCCAGTGACAAATTTATTCAAATTCTGCTGAATATGTATATAATTATACAGTCATGGTGATCTTTTTCCATAATACAGAGGAGATAATTCAGATATGCCATCTATATATAATAGACACATTTTGTGTGAATCTTTTGCTAATTTGAGGACAACCATACAATATTAGAGTCCTGTCCCACAAGCACTACTTTTTTTTAAGACCTTAGTTGATACATAATTCACATGCTACATAATTCACCTTTTTAAAGTGTACAGCTGGGTTTTTTTTTAACCATGACCACTATCTACTTGTAGAATACTTTGTCACCCCCAAAAGAAACCTCGTGCTAATTAGTAGTCACTACCCATCTTTCTTTCTCCAGCCTGTGGCAAACACCGATCTACTTTCTGTCTCTATATGTTTGCTATTCTGAACACTAAATATAAGTAGAATCATACATATGTAAATGGCTTTTTTACTTAGCACATTGTTTCCAAGTTTTATCCATGTATTACCATATGTCAGTACTTTATTTTATCATTGAATAATATTCAATTGTATGAAAATACTACGTTGGATATTTACCCTTCATCCACTGATAGACATTTGAGTTCCTTCCATTTTGGGACACATATTTTCATAAGCATTTTTTTTTTTTTTTTTTTTTTGAGATGAAGTGTCACTCTGCCGCACCGGTTGGGGTGCAGTGGCACCATCTCAGTTCATTGCAGCCTCCACCTCTTAGGTCCAAGCTATTCTCTTGCCTCAGCCTAGCTGGGTAGGAGAGTACCTGGGA
This sequence comes from Rhinopithecus bieti, assembly GCF_001698545.2. Classification (NCBI taxonomy): domain Eukaryota; kingdom Metazoa; phylum Chordata; class Mammalia; order Primates; family Cercopithecidae; genus Rhinopithecus; species Rhinopithecus bieti. Next base: position 982,712 of record NW_016812293.1, on the reverse strand, counting down.
CTACAGGCATCCGCCACTACACCCAGCTAATTTAAGCTCTTTAATGCATCTTTGCCTAGGCATGTTTTTCTTACTCTTCAGATTTCCAACATTAGATTTCACACACATGCATACATACAAACACACTGAATTCTTGTAAAATAGATTATAGGAGGAGGTGCTACTATAATGTGGTGCTTGACTGGTGAGAATACTTTCTGGTGCTCCAATTCCTATGATTTAAAACTTGTGTGGCATCTTTAAACCTTATTTTCTTTTTAATTGTCCCAACATTGTTTCAGACAAGCTTGCTTATTTAATTACAAGCACATCTGTAGAGGTCAGTAAATTATCAAGGTCGACAAAGCCTAACCCATGCTGGAGAAGAAAAGTTCACCTGAAATATGATGGTGACTTCCTCTTGTTTGTATAATGCAATTGCCATAATTTATCAAGTATACATTTACAGTTTTTCATTACATTTGAGGACTCTGGGAATGGTAAAGGAACACCATTGCCTTTTAGTGGCTATTGTCTGTTCTAACCCAGGTTAGCTCAGATCTGATCATGCTAATGAGATGAAAGAAGTACCTGAGATATGGTCTCCATTTTTTCCACTTATGTTTTAATAAAATACGCCAGTATGGTTACACAATAGATTTTTGAAAGCAAATGATTATAAAGTTCATTTTATTCAATATCTAACCAATAATTATACCTGAACTATTGTATCTCTAACAAATATATGCATTTACTGATTTAATTTTTTTTTCTTTCCCTCAGTAAATATATAGTTTCCTGGTCTAATAACTAAGAATGTAGCAGTAAGAAATCCAAAGAAAACAAATATGGTTCTTGCTGTCAACAAATGTACATTTATATGGGAAAAAATAATTTAGAAAATAAACGAATTGCTGGTTTTGATAAATACTTTTAAGAAATACGGAATGGCAGCATGAACAGGAATGGCAGTGGAGGAGGAAATATTTAAACTAATGTCTAAAGGATGAAAACAACTAGTAACAAGAAGAATCAGGCAGAAAGAATATCTGGCACAGGGTAATTTCAATGACCCGGCATGAGGTTGAGATTGGCATGTTCACAGTAGAGAAAAAGTTCAATGTTCAAGTATAGAAGGGAAGGATAGTGGAGCACAGAGTAAAGATGAAATGGGAAGGGACCATTAAAGGTCTTATAGGGAGTATGCATTTTCTTTTTAGTGCATATGAAAGCATTAAAGTATTTTAAACATGGGGCAAAATGATCCAACAGCTTTATAAAAGATTATTCTCACTACCATGTAATGCGTAGTTTTGATGACAGAATGTTTTAAATTGCTTTTAGAGTCTTCCAAGCAGAAGATAATAATGGTTAGGGCTATGGAAGTGGAGAGTAATATATGTTCAGATTCTATTTGATTATTCTTGGAAAAAATGCCTCCAAAGTGTTTCTTTTTTTTTTTAAGAGAGGATGAATTGATTAAAGGCTTTCTTGGAGAATAAGTCAGTGCTTTGTTACAAAATAAGCACTCTCAAAATCTCAGTAACAACAACAAATATTTATTATTACTTTTTCTTACTGATAAGTAGGTGAGCTGTGACTTTGCTGAATTCCGATGAGTTTGTTTTCATACTTTGGGCTGAGATCAGGTTTGCTTGGTATGTTTTCTCAGCCTCTTCGGAGCAGCAACTACTCAAGGAGTTATCAACGCAGTTGAGAGAAGTTCCAGAAAGCTAGCAAAACCATTTATGTTAGAGTCTTTCCTCAGATCTGCCACCTTATTCCTTCAAAACACATATTATACACCACCCTAGCTCAGTGTGGCATGAAAATGTACTACATATTTCAAGTGGAAAAGATGCATGTACTCATGGTTAGGGGTATGAATGCATAACTGCAATGCAAAGAGAAAGTAAAAAAAAAAAAAAAAAAAAATTGGCCGGGCGCGGTGGCTCAAGCCTGTAATCCTAGCACTTTGGGAGGCGGAGACGGGCGGATCACGAGGTCATGGAGACCATTCTGGCTAACATGGTGAAACCCCGTCTCTACTAAAAAAAAAAAAAAAATACAAAAAACCAGCCGGGCGAGGTGGCGGGCGCCGGTAGTCCCAGCTACAAGGGAGGCTGAGGCAGGAGAATGGCGTAAACCCAGGAGGCGGAGCTTGCAGTGAGCTGAGATCCGGCCACTGCACTCCAGCCTGGGCGACAGATCGAGACTCCGTCTCAAAAAAAAAAAAAAAAAAAAAAAAAAATT